>NC_041345.1:27507238-27712238 GCF_004354835.1 Perca flavescens | reverse complement strand
ATGACATGTTTTGTCTGTTAAACACTGAATAATGAACTTTAGCTCAACTTTTAAGAAAAAAATGCAAATTGAATCGTAATATCTGGCTGAAAAATCGCAATCCGATTTTTCTCTAAATCGTTCAGCACTAGTTGCATGTGTTCTTTTCAAAACTAAGCCGCAGATTCACTCCTAGTCAACCAAAGAGTAATTTTGATCTTCATCATCCCAATCATCTTGCAAGCAGAGATCAATATTCAATGAGATACAGGGGCAATTTTTATTAATTCATTAATAAAGACCCTGTTTTGTAATATGTTTTTCATGCTGTTTTTTTTTTGTCAGAAACGTGTTCACATTTAGGAAACCTGTTTCCCTCTGCCTCCCTGCCTCCCTGCCTGTCTGTCTGTCTCTCTGTATCTCTGTGTCAGCTCTGACAGCCGCAGCAGGAAGCGGCAGGCTGGCTGTCTGCAGGCTGCTGCTGGATCAGGGCGCTGCCGTTGAGCAAGGCAACAGGCGGGGCGTGGCTCCCCTCTTCAGTGCTGTGAGACGTGGCCATTTGCAGGTATGGTGGAAAACACACACAGAGGGAGCTAGGGGGAGCTAGGGGGAGTTAGGGGGAGTTAGGGGGAGCTTGGCTCCCCTTAATAAGACATGGGCTCCTCTGAAAAGGTGATTTATGAAATTGTTGGGGCGGTGGGGGGGTCTCTAAAAATAATAACAGTGTGTCATTTTGACGTGCAATTTCAGTTTTGTGTAATGTGATCATCCAATCCAGTCCAATCCACTTTATTTTTATAGCACAATTTTAACAAACACAAGGTTTCCAAAGTGCTGCACAAAAAGAAAAAACTGAATAAACAGATAACACAATAAAAGAACAGAGGTACCCAATATAAAGATAAATGCAATAAAATTAAAATTAAATTAAATAATTAGAATAAATAAAAACTAAAATGTCAGCACACAATTAAAATAAACAAGTATAACACATAAGATCAACACTCTACCTGGTGTTAAAAGCCAAAGAAAAGAGGTGGGTTTTAAGAAGAGTTTTAAAATTAGACAGAGAGGAGGCCTGTCTAATGTGTCATGGATTATTATGTGTAAAATTGCAAAAGATATTCATTCATGCACGCCGGCGTGAATTTAAACCACCTCCTGCCAGGGTGACAACGCAAGAAGAAGCTGAAGAAATAATGTCCTCTCTGGCTGAAGATGGTGGTGGTAACAGCTCGTCAGAGGCCGGTCACCATCTTCTTAACCCCTCTTGCTCCTCCCTCTCTCCCGTTAAATTGGAACAGCCAGCAGTGGAGAGACTGGAAGAGCCGATATACACATGGCTGTTTGTTAACCCTTGTGTCGTCTTTAACCCTTGAGAGAGATCATCTGTTGAATGATGGAATAGCTGACAGTATTTGCATCTTGAGCAAAGTCACACTTGGCCATTGGCTGCATCCTTTGGTTTAATTCAGAATAGATGCAAGTAACAGCTGCCTGTTTTTTCATTTCACCTTTTCACATACATATTTTCAGGCTGGAGGCAATTCCAGGTGCAACTCCCAATACCCTTTGGTTTGCAGAGTAAAGTTGAAGCTCAAACAAAACATGTTAGGGGCTGTTTTCCCATGCAGGGAGATCACGAACTAAAACCTAAGTGTTGCTCCTCCAAAAGGCCTCAGGCAATACTGTAACTACAGTCTGCACACACTGTGGACACACAGCCACTTTGTTCAAATGCTAACACGCTGCTGGCAAAACAGTTAAGGATGGAAGCTTGGGATGCGTCGCTTAGGCCTAATTGAACGGAGGAATTCGAGATAGAGATACTTTATTTATCCCGAAGGAAATTAAGGCGTCCAATAACTTATACACAACATACATACACATAGGCACACAGACGTACAGTAGAGGCCAAAAGTTTGTGTTATGTTTGGACGTTCTCCCTTCTCTCTCCCCTTTAATGTCTTTGCCTGTCCTATACAAAAAAAAGGCCTAAAATGCCCCAAAAAAATTATCTTAAAAAAAAAAGCTTTTCCTCCGCAGAAATGTTGAGCGTCTGTCTCCATTTGCATCTGTCGCTCAGGTGGCGGAGCTCCTACTGAGTCACGGGGTGGAGGTGAACATGGTCGACCAGCAGGGTCGAACTGCTCTGATGACGGCAGCCTCAGAGGGACACATGACCACCGCCCAGCTGCTACTGGATCATGGTAACCCCCCGTATTAAAACCCACGGCAACAGAGGGTGTAAGAGCTGCCGTGGGTCTCTCTTAACGCACATAAATGCTTTTTTACTATTACAACAGAAACTCCGCAAAACGATGTAAACGTAACATGATGTGTTAAGTCAACCACAAGGTAACTCTGATGCTAGTTAAAGTGATTCATAGATATAAAAGACATAGAAGAGATTTTAGTATACTTTTATTAAAAATGTCTCGGCCTCTGCCTCTCTCTTTTCCCAGGAGCCTCTCTGGACCAGGCTGACAGGGAGGGGTTAACACCACTGAGCTGGGCATGTCTGAAAGGCCAGCTCCCATTGGTCAGAGAGCTGGTGGAGCGAGGCGCAGCCACGAGTCACGCTGACCGCAGTGGACGGACCCCTCTGGATCTGGCTGCCTTCTACGGAGACCCAGAAGTGGTGTGTAACACAGATTTGCCTTATTTAAGAAATAGTGTGTCTGTCTGTTTTTTTTAAACAGACTTTTTTTTACAGATTTTTTCAAACTGTGGAGGCTACGTAGCTCCCGAACTCCCAAAAGATGATAGACCCTTTACTTTTTTTTTTAAAACCAATCACAATCGTCTTGGGCAGTGCTAAGCGTCGGACGGAGCAAGGGTGCAAAATAGCCCCAGGAAGGAACTTGTTTTGGTGGAACATGTGTACATTAGCCTTGCCTCCATACATGTATTACATTGACCTTTATCAATTAAGGAGACAGAGAAATGGCTAAACAGAGATGTTCCGATCCTAATACCAGTATTGGAAAAGCCTCCAATACCGCCTAAAATGCTGGTATCGGTATCGGCAAGTACTGGAGTTTATGCACCTATCCGATATCACGTTATTTAGCCCCAAAGAAAATCTACTTTAAAGTAATTTGTTTATATTCTTTTTCCATTATGACCCACTGTCAAACTGGATAATAAAATAAAGTTCTATGGTGTTCGTTGTTTGTGTTTGTTCATGTTTCACAAAAAGTTTATCCCTGAGCCAGACAGTACAACAAAGATAGAAATCCTATCACATCCATACAGGGATAGCTGTATACAGCTGTTCAAACATAATAAAATATATGACACACTGGTATCGGATCGGTACTCCGTATCGCCCGATATGCAAGTTCATCAGAATCGGTATCAGGAAGCCAAAAATGGCATCGGACCATCTCTAAACATAAGTATTAGTATTTATTGATAACAATAGCGATGAAAGCTGGTCATGAGACTCCTTCCCTTTTTAGAAATAAGCCTTTTCATATCAATAAAACATGCTAAATGTTGCCCTGGCTTGTTTCTGTGTTAGGTGCAGCACCTGGTGGATCACGGTGCGTCGGTGGAGCACGTGGACTGCAGCGGGATGCGTCCTCTGGACCGGGCGGTCGGATGCAGAAACACGTCGGCAGTCATCGCTCTGCTCAAGAAGGGCGCCAAGATAGGTAGGAACATGACTCGGCGATGCTATTCCCACGATTAGCGATTCAGACAGGAGATGGCGGCAAGAGAGGGTTTCGTCATGCGAGAAATGTCCCCATCTGGAATCAAAAGCAGGGATGTTGCAGCTATTTTATAAACTATTGCTATAATGAGGGGAAATACCTTTTATTGTGTTATGTTTGCTAGAAGTTTGAATATTCACATCAACACGATAGGTTCGAGAGTTAAGGCAGTTAATGTGAATGAATGTAATGAAATGTCTGCAAGACTTTTAACATAATATATACAGTGGGGGAAATAAGTATTTGACCCCTTGCTGATTTTGCAGGTTTGCCCACTTACAAAGAATGCAAAAATCTACAATTTTAATCATATGTACATTCTAACAGTGAAAGACAGAATCCCAAAGAAAATTCCAGAAAATCTCATCATATGAATTTATTAAAATTGATAACCATCTGATGAGGAAAAACAAGTATTTGACCCCCTGGACAAACAGCAAGTATTCTGGCTCCTACAAGCCAGTTAGTCTTTCTTTAAGACACAGCCCCAATCCAAACCAATTGTCTACATCAAATACACCTGCCTCACCTCGTTACCTGTATAAAAGACACTTGTCAACACCCAAACAACCAGCATCCAAGATCACCACCATGGGCAAGACCAAAGAGCTTTCTACGGACATCAGGGACAAGATTGTTGATCTGCACAAGGCTGGGATGGGCTACAAGAGAATCGGAAAGCAACTTGGAGAGAAAAGATCAACTGTCGGTGCAGTTATCAGGAAATGGAAGAAGCACCACACCACCGCCAACCTCCCTCGGTCTGGGCCTCCACACAAGATCTTGCCTCGTGAGGTGTCCCTGATCATGCGAACGGTGAGGAATCATCCCAAAACCACAAGGGGGGGAACTGATGAATCAACTGAAGGCAGCTGGGACCACAGTTACAAAAAAAAACGGTTGGTAACACACTACGCCCGTCATGGATTGAAATCCTGCAGCGCACGCAAGGTCCCCCCTGCTCAAGAAGAAACATGTACAGGCCCGCATGAAGTTCGCCATTCACCACCTGGACGACTCAGAAGAGGCCTGGAAGAAGGTGATGTGGTCAGATGAGACCAAAATAGAACTTTTTGGCCTCAACTCAACTCGTCGTGTTTGGAGGGCAAAGAACACCGAGTACAACCCAAAGAACACCATCCCCACCGTCAAGCACGGTGGTGGCAACATCATGCTTTGGGGGTGCTTTTCAGCCAAGGGGACGGGACAACTCCATCGTATTGAGGGGAGGATGGACGGGGCCATGTATCGTGGAATTCTGGACCGACATCTCCTTCCCTCAGTGAGAGAGCTGAAGATGGGTCGAGGATTTCAGCACGACAACGACCCTAAGCACACCGCCAAAGCAACAAAAGAGTGGCTGAAGAAGAAGCACATCAAGGTTCTGGAGTGGCCTAGCCAGTCTCCAGACCTGAATCCGATTGAAAATCTTTGGAGGGAGCTTAAAATTCGAGTTGCCAGGCGACAACCTCGGAACCTGAATGATTTGGAGGCTGTCTGCAGGGAGGAGTGGGCCAACATCCCTGCCGAAATGTGCACAAACCTTGTCACCAACTATAAAAACCGTTTGACATCTGTGCTGGCCAATAATGGCTTTTCTACAAAATATTAACATGCTGTTTGTCCAGGGGGTCAAATACTTGTTTTTCCTCATCAGATGGTTATCAATTTTAATAAATTCATATGATGTGATTTTCTGGAATTTTCTTTGGGATCCTGTCTTTCACTGTTAGAATGTACATATGATTAAAATTGTAGATTTTTGCATTCTTTGTAAGTGGGCAAACCTGCAAAATCAGCAAGGGGTCAAATACTTATTTCCCCCACTGTAATATAATGTGTTTATTCATATTGTTCCCCTTTGGACACAGCTGTTATACTAAGCTAACAGTCTGCTGGTGGTAGCTTCACATTTACCATACAAACATGAGAGTTGAATCATCTTACTCTCAGAGAGAAAGCAAATAAGTGTTTTCCCCAAAATGTCGAACTGTTCCTTTAAGGATCGGATTGGAAAAACAGTCAAGATGGTGAAAAATGTGTAAAGAGAAAAGGACTCTGATTTTGTGGAAGCAAGGAATCCATCTTTGCTTTTGTGCCTCAGTAGTTATGAGCCAGGTGTTTTACAAGTGGCCACATGGTGGCGCCGCCCACACACCAAGCAATCACGGGTTTTCCAATCAAAGTGCTAGAATACTGCCATTTCTCACCGAAAAATAGGAGGGAGCACATACAGCAATCTCCTTTGCAGAGGTAAAGTAACGTGTGTGTGTGTGTGTGTGTGTGTGTGTGTGTGTGTGTGTGTAGGACCAGCGACCTGGGCCATGGCTACGTCTAAACCAGACATCTTGATGGTTCTGCTCAGTAAATTGATCCAAGAGGGAGACCGACTGTACAAGGTAACACTCGCCAGCGCAGGCAAACTTAATCACACACACACATTAAACTAGGCCTGTGCAATTAATCACAATTTTTTTTCCAACTTCTTACGATCACAAAACTTTTTTTTTTTTGCATATTACGTTTTTTTAAGTAAACTCTTATTTTGTCTTGTTTTCTGAATGAAAAACAAAGGTTCAACGGGAAAAGTATAAAATAAAATTGACAGTTCGAAGTGTTTTCACGGTTTGTTAACTTCGATAAATGCAACATCTTTCCAAAAGTCAAAGAGTAATCGGTTAAATAATCGTGATTGCAATATTGTGTGTGTGTGTGTGTGTGTGTGTGTGTGTGTGTGTGTGTGTGTGTGTGTGTGTGTGTGTGTGTGTGTGTGTGTGTGTGTGTGTGTGTGTGTAGCAAGGTAATGTGAGGGAAGCTGCTCACTCCTATCAGTCAGCTCTCCAGAAGTTTCCAGGGGACGAGCTGAAGACGTTCAGACAGCTGATAGTGTGTGTGCTGCTCAACCTGTCTCGCTGCCACCGCAAGATGAACGTGAGTCTCTCTCTCTCTCTCTCTCTCTCTGTAAATGTAAGCCGTGATATGTTTTTTCATTTTATTTTGAAATGAATCTAATCGCTCACAATCTTCTGTCCAGGACATCACCATATGAGTGAAATATGCGATATGCGGTAACGTTGTTGAATATCGCAATAACGATATTACTTGCAATCAATAAACGGATATTGAAGTGTACTCAGTTCTGCATTTCTGCTGATTTCAGTATCTGCTAAAATACAATAAATTGCTTGTTGAATTTAAAACAAATGAAGGGAAATCATTTCCAACATTCTTTTATTTAATTGATCAATGAATTGAACATATGGTATGGTTTACATTTTGTACTACTTTGTACTCTGCAAGTGCCTTTATCATTCCAAGTGTTAATTGTAAAAAAAAATTTACTGAAAGGCAGCACTAAAAAAATAATGACAGTTACATTTTAAAATGCAGTTTACTACAGATTTTTTCTTTTTTAAACTAACAGAAAAAAAGTGTAAAAAAAAAAGCAGCCCTACTTCTGTCCATCTTGCCGTACCATCATTCCATCTTTTTCATTTGCTTGCAGGATTTTGGCCTCGCCGAGGAGTTTGCCACCAAGGCACTAGAGCTGAAAGCTAAATCCTACGAAGCCTTTTATGCCCGAGCCCGCGCCAAACGTGGACGCAGGTAACCATAGCGACATGTGGACACGTTGTTAAATTGAACAAACTATACCTAACCAAATCATGAACTGCTTCCTTTCAACGATTTATGCTTTAATCTAATAGGCATGTCTTTTAATGTCCAGCTGAAAGTTATTAAGGTATACACATATTCGATAGTTGTCCTTTCTGTGAGTTTAGCTGCAAAGTAAAGAAAATGGCTAATGCTCAGCATTCTCGGTGTTGTGACCATTGGAATTGTTAAGTAAGAAGACTTTTGTTTTACGAAAACTTGAAGATAACTTATCGTGTCAAAGACGTAAAAACAGCCACCCAAGTAAAGGGTCTATCATCTTTTGGGAGTTTGGGAGCTGAGACAGAAAGTCTGTTTAAAAAAAATAATGGACGTAGCTTGCGGGTCTGAAAAGTGAAGCAATGCAGAAGTGCTTTTAACCTGCATTTTATCTCATTTACAGCAGGGGGCGACTCCACTTGTTGCAAAAAAGAAGTCTGTTTCTATAGAAGTCTATAGGTCAATGACCATATGTCTCACCCACATGAATTACCTCAGTAAACATTTTCATAAGTTTATGGTCTCAATCGCTAGTTTCAAGTCTTCTTCAATACAGCATGATGTTCATTTTGGAAATGATGGTCCCATTTATTTAAAATAATCGATAAAGCAGGGCACGCTTTAGGGCGTCGACCTGTCAATCAGGACAGATGCAGTGCTAACCACGGCACTGTGTACGCTAAAATAGCCGGGGACTTTGGGCTGCTGACCTATTTTTTGTCTTAATATGTATAAACCCCCTAACTGTGTGATGATTGGAACATTTTGGTTGCCTATAATTTCTTGTTCAGCCTTCAGTAGCACCTTGCCAACCAAGTTATCCAGCTAGCGCTAGCCTCAGCTGGTAACTTAAAGGAATACGCCACCGTTTGTTGAAATAGGGCTTATCACAGTCTACCCTGGCTGTAGATAGGTGGGCCAACGCATTTTTTGTCTCAGTGCAAGTAATTAGGTTGTTTTTTTTTTCTTTTGTTGGCTCACTTTTAATCACAACATGCTAACCGGCAACATAGGATTCCATTCACTACGCTAAGCTAATTGGGGCGGCGCTGCCGGTGTTGCACCAGACTAAAACAATGCATGCACAAAAAGTGCTTTTGCCCACCTATCTACAGCTAGGGGAGACGGTGATAAGCCCTATTTCAACAAACGGTGACGTATCCCTTTAAGGGAAAGTTTTCAGATTTTCTGTGTACTGCCGTACAGATGCAGTACTGGGAGGTCCACATTTAGAAGCTGGCAAAACTCCGCCGGATGGCTCACTTAATTCTGCAACTTTATCTCTTTTAGCGTTTACCTTTTAGCACAGCGCCAGCAATGGCTTAGCCGCGTCATCATCTCCAGCTCCACCCCCTCATCCAAACATCGTCAGGTCCGGTTTTAAAAAACCAAGATGGTGACGGCCAGACATCACTGCTGCTCCATCTATTATTTGGTTGTAACTACCCCCGACTGGGACTTACCATTGTGCTAGTCACAGACAGAACTTGCAGAAGCAGCTACATGGCAGAGCAAGGATTTAAAGCCTGGGTAAAGTTACTCTTTTGAGTCAACACCTTTTTAAGGGTACTTGCGGGGTCTTAAAAGTCTAATTCAAAAAACAAGGCCTTAAAAGTCCTGAATTTCTTTATAAAGTCCTAAATTTCATTGACAAAGGTCTAGTAAGTAAGTAAGTCAATTTTATTTATACAGCGCTTTTCACAGACAAGGTCACAAAGTGCCTTACAATATGCATAGACAATAAAAACATGGTAAAACTAGGCAATAGTTTTACCATGTCTAGGGCTGCAACTAACGATTATTTTTAATAATCGATTAATCCGACGATTATTTTTTCGATAAATCGGATAAAAAACAAAACAAAAAAGCATTAATTTACATCAACATACATACTTACACGTAGTTGTTTTAGTTAATAGTTGTGTAAAGGTAAGTAACCCAAAGAGTGCACACACACACACACACACACACACACACACAAAGACACACAAGTTCACTTGAAGCTTATTCATTAAATTATTACCATCATTGTAGTAAGTGCAAGTTAAGTTCATTTATACACCACATTTAAACACCGCTTAAGATGACCAAGTGCTATAAAAGAACTTTAAAATGAAATTAAAAAGTACAACACACACACAAATATATTGGTCAACAATAACTGATATGGGACAAAGCACAGAATATATACATGACAACAGATTGAAAAATGAATGGGCCAAAAAAGGCGAGTGAATAAAAACGTGTCATTAGTCTTGCAAACTATACCACCCCTGCTTTGCTACTGTTATTAACGAGCTAACGCTAGCTTGTCATGCTAGTCAAGCTGGATAACGAGTAAACAGCAGCACCAGAAGAGCTACTGGAGGGACGGTACGTTCCTCACTTGAAAGCGGAACAGAAGTAAGATTGTGTAGTGACTTTACCCTGCTGTTGAACTCCCTTCCTCCTCATCAAGGACTCCAACATGTTTACGTTTTAGGTGCTGAATCATCACCGCGGTGCGCCCGTGCCATGCAATGTTGCTTTGCTTATCTCGCAATTCATTTTATCTCCGCGACTGAGTGGCGTAATAGTTTCGCGACACAACGAATCAAAATTGAAACTCGTTGCCAACTTTTATAATAATCTAATTTTATCGATTTGTTGTTGCAGCCCTACAAAGGTCTAACATTTGTATTGTCCCTTCATAAGAATATATAACTCATTCATTGTTTGTTACAAAGCATGTTTTATTGAGTACTACAATAAAATGTCGTATTAAGTTCAAGTATTTGGTAAAAAAATATTTTTATAGCCTAAAATCCTTCCTGATACTGCATTATATCCTACATACCCTTGCCAGTATGTTCACGAAGTCGGTATTACAATTCATTCCGAATGGTATTAAAAGGGTCTTAAAAAGTCTTAAATTCAACTTGCTTTTGGAAATACATAAATTCAGTAAACCAGCTCCAAGTCTTGGACAAAAGACAGGATGAGAGAAACAATGACAAATTCGTGCTTCTCTGCATCCATTATTGCAACACTTATGTCTCTGTTTGCTTTTGGCTCTCTCTCAACATTCAGACAGTTCCATGCCGCCCTGGAGGACCTGATCGAGGCCAGCCGCCTGTGCCCGTCCAACCGGGAGATCCAGCGCCTACTGTCCCGGGTCAAGGAAGAGTGTCGGCAGGTGGCACAACAGCAAGACTCTCCCCCTACTTCGTCGCATCCTGGTTATCAACCAAACGCGGCTGTGTCCATCAACGAGGCCAGGTGCCGAGATTCCGGTTGTCTGCAGGTGCAGGACAGGGAGGGGCTTACTGAGGAAGAGGAGGACGAGGAGGAGGAGGAGGAGGAAGAGGAGGAGGGGAGTCACTCGATCCACCCTCAACCTGTGGCTCAAAGTTTTGACACCCACTGCAGCCCTGGGGTGCCATCCCCCTCTTCCCTCTCCCCCACTCACCTGTATCGACACCTCCCAAGTCCCCCCCACTCCCCCTGCTGCTCTTCCCCCGCTCACTCTGCGCCTCCTCCTCCCCCGTCGTCGTCCTCCTCCTACCACCATTTTAGCGCTCTGCAGCGACCCAGCCCGATGTCGGAGAGTATGCCTGCGCTGTCCGGAAGCGGAGGTCCGCGCCAGCATCCGCAGTCTAGCGCGGCCCTCCGCCACTCGGAGCAGAACCCGGGGGTGCAGCAGCTCCACCACCTGTCCCATCAGAGGTCCTTCCAAAAGCAGAACCCTGTTCAGGGCCAGTGGCTCCAACCGGCCAAAGTCCAGGTTGTCCGAACCAGTCAGCCCAGTTCCTCGGCCCACTCCAACGTGATTTTGGGAAGTTCCGCTTACTCCCAGTTTGGCCAACTGCCGCAAGAGCTGGCCGAGCTGGGGGAAGGCATTTGCCAGAGCCCTCCAGATATCCGGCCTAGCCTGCAGGTCCAGGCTGGTCTGACCTCCGGGTCTTCTTACCCACTAGATGACGTAGACGTTGACTTTGTTTGCCAGGCCAGAGCTGTGTCTGCCTATGGGAGAGAAGCAGTAGGGGAGAGGGCAGGGGTAAATCGATTTGGCCAGGCCCGTCAGTTCAGTCGCAACCAATCCAAAGCAGCCTACTATCCCATGGAAGTCACTGAGGCGGCCGTGGGCCCTCCTGATAGCCTTCCACCAATGCACGATTACCAATACCACCATCAGGGGGGGGTATGGCGCCCGCTCAGTGCCCACCCAAGCTCCTTCCCCACTCCTCCCCCCAGGCCTCTCGGCCACTCCCAGAGCATCAGCGTCCGTTTCTCCACCAGCAGCGCAAGCCTTGCTGGAGGGCAGCCCGCCAGTCACGGCCAAGGCTTCAGGACGTCTGCCTCCGCCCAGCACATGGATTCACCTTCCGTTCTGAGCTCCGCGGGCGGGGTTACCGGTTATCATGACGACCTCTTTCTAATCTCCTCTCCCCAGTCGGAAATACGCATGGCAGGAGGCGGGACTTATCCCGGAGAGGCGGGCCGTTTGTCCCGGGACACTCCTTTTATGGGCGTTGTCGACAGGACGGCGAGGGTGCACCAGCATTATCAGCAACAAGCTCCTTCCAGCTCTGCGTCCTGTCTCAGCCCGTCTCGCTCCTGGGCCGTGTCTTCAGTGGACACGGTGGTCACCTCGCCTGGCAAAACCCCCACCAACAAAGGAGGCTTCGGTCAACCCCAGCCATCCTCCATCGCCTACCACAACCGCAGCAACAACAACGCCCACAACGACAACCAGCTCGACTACTATCCTCAGGGCGAAGGCTCGGTGCAAGTGGCCAGTCAGAATCCCTCCTACCGGGATGTGAAGCTGGCTCGAACTCTGCCGGTGACCCACAGCTGCTCAGACAGACTTAGTGACAGACAGAGGGGCCCTACCTCTCCTGTCAAACCAAAAAGACCTTTTGTAGAGTCCAATGTATAGAGAAAGCTTTAAATGGTAAGTCAGAGACAAGAACGGAGGAGGGTTAAAAAGAAATGTGTGCACTCGTACCGTATATTCCTATATTCACTGGGGCTATGGAATTATTAAGGCCGGGCTATGCTTGAAATGAACTTGTTTGTACGACATGTAGTTCGTATGACATTAAGAGGGGCAAGACGCAATAAACTTTTAAATCTGGTTAACGGCACACACTCTCCTTGAAGGTTTTCATGGTGCGCGGTTGCACTTGGTTGTACGCACTCGTACAGAGGAAATAATGATTGAAGTTGTAGTGTGAAGAAAAAGGAGGACTTGAGAGAGAAGTTCGAATCCCACCTACGTTTTTCACTTCCGCACACCCAGCCGATGGCTGCCAGAAGTGTCCATGCTTGCTGGATTGTCGGTTTCGGAAAGACAAGCGCTTTCTTTGAAACTTACAGACTCCATTTATTGTTCAGAGGAGATGGGGAGAAGCAGAAATTCTACATATACATTTGATATGGAACATTTTGCCTGTTACAGGTCAGGTCTATCCATTAACCAGCCAGAGGGATAAGGGAAGAGAATGCTTAGACATTAGACATCTCCTGCCATTACAAAGCACAATGAGGAAGAGGAAGATTCAAGGAAAATGAGGGGAAAAAAACAAAACAAATACATCCGGTAGCACTAAAAAAAAATCCTTCCTTCCTGGCCCTGTTCATCTCTGGCTTACAGTACATTATACTGATGTCTCCGAATGCCCACAATCTAGAGATGCTGCCAAGTTCACATCTACGACTCTAGACGGCGACATTTAGTCAGACAAGAGAGACACCACACCACCACTATCACCTTTGTCTGCTGCTTACGCTTTAATGAAGATTTTCATTTCAAGTTTGAAGCGCTTACCTGATACGACTGGAAACCTGGATACAGTCACTGCGGGATCCAGCCTCTAAAACCTGTTCCAGTCAGATGCTGGTCAGTGACCCGGTCCCAAGCCATAGTTTGAGAAACTAGGATGATGCTGTCATTGAATAAGCACTGGCTTGCTGTATATAAAAAAAAAAAAAAAAAAAAAAAAAAGTGATATTTATCTTTTTTAAGTTATATCTGTATTAAACTGTATAAATATTGTTTCTTTTCAAACTGTATATTCTTTTTGGATTTGCCTTTATACGTTTATTTTGAGTTTTGTTTTTTTTTACGCAGAACATAGAAATGCAATCCTTTTCAAAGAAACAAAAAAGAAGAGCAAATCAATTTCAGCTTTGCTCAGTTTTGGGTTATCATCTCTTCCTGTTTGTGTATGATGGCATTGTTCTACAATGAACACTGTAAAAAAAAATGCCTTTTAAGGTTGTTGGATTTTTTGCTTCAGGTAGAGTTATTTTTGTTTTTCTATGAAGGTCTTTTGTATTATGTAGTCCTAAAAGTCCTAATTTATGCAAACCACAAAGATCCCAACTGCTCATTCCAGGGCTTTTTACAATCGTTGCCATGGAAACATAGTGCTTACACTACGTGCCCTATGAGCTGGCGATTGGCTCCTTCTATTGTCTATTGTTGTAACCATAGAAATAAAATGGATAAAAGGCCATTTCCATTCAAATCAACGTAGCAGAATGGTCAGAACGTATAAACTTCAGTATAAGCCGACTTGCGGCGAGTCGCAGGGGCTGCGGTTTTGCAGCAACGGACAAACGAGCCGTGGAGGGGTAACGTTATGAGGCTGAGAGCCAGCCGCTAAATGAGTCAAATTGACTCAATGCTTCAACCACACAAAGCACATTGCTATTGCCACAAGTGACAGCTTAATTTGGCTTGTTTTTTGTGAACGACGTGGCAAGGGGGTAAGGTGAAGTTAAAAAGTCAACGTTAGCCAATAAACAAGTTGTTCACCGGCTGGCTCTGCCGTGCTGTCATGCTAACATTAGCGGCCCACTGACCCACTGCCACTGGGTCAAATGTTAGCGGCCCGCTGACCCACTGTCGCTGGGTCTAACGTTAGCGGCCCGCTGACCCACTGGCGCTGGGTCTAACGTTAGCGGCCCGCTGACCCACTGGCGCTGGGTCTAACGTTAGCGGCCCGCTGGGTCTAACGTTAGCGCTCCGCTCACCCATCGCCACTGGGTCAAACATTAGCAGCCCGCTGACCCACTGCCACTGTGTCTAATGTTAGCGGCCCACTGCCGCTGTGTCTAACTGTTCCTCTTCACTCCCTGCAATTCCAAGAACATCTCCCGAGCTGCATCGGGCAGCTCTCCTCCCAGCGAGCTACGACACAGTTTACGGCCCCACTGACACGTATTGTCACCGTGACAACTAACAACAATCGCCATTTTGTTGTGTACCAATCAAATGACCACGGTAAACAGTCCAATGGCCTTTCTATCCTTTTTATTTCCATGGTTGTAACATAAAAAAAGCCAACTGACCGTTGGTTAAACCCTTCCCCTCAGAACCGTGATTGTCCAGTCAGAGTTTAGCTAAAGTAACTAGGCACAGCCCGGGCACAGCATAGCCTGTCAAGTTCTGGGTTTTTCCATAATGTTGACGAGGTGCTGGAAAATCAATACTTGACGTTTAAAAAATTTGGAAAAAAACTGGAGTAAAAAACTAGCCTTTCGAAAACCACAAGATCAAATTTAATTATTTAATTATTTAACTTTGCGTTTATCAGCTCTAACATGAGTAGCATGCCTGGCTAACTACTCCTACAGTAGTAATCCAGCATTACTTCCCAGACCAAGGAGCATTTTATTAACGAACTACATTAGTTTGTAGGTTTAAAACTAAACCAAATTTTTGCCTTGTTTCTTTAGCACCATATCGTGTATGTAGCCATCAAGTGCGTATTTAAGCTCGCTTTTACAAGATTCTAGTTTTAAAAAGATTTCGCTGGTAACCTAAAGTCAGAGGGAGTTGGCAGAGTCATGGAGCTAATGTTAGCTTGATTAGCGAGCTACAGCTCATGAAATCAGCCAGCGAAAGTTCTCATTTCAGATAGCAATAGCAACGGTTGTCGCGGATAGAAATAAGAACCCTGCTTTTATGAAGTCTGAAATCAAGTACCCATTGTTTCAAAAATTATAAAATAAATTCAACCTGTCACCCTAAACTGAATAGAGAGGCAAAGGTGGTCCGTGGTGGACCCCATAGGAACTTATTTCGGACAAAATATGTACGGTAGTTAGAGACAAAATAATTATTAGATTTGAATTGAGCCATGAATTACACGTTTGTCAGTGAAGAAAGTCTGTTGTCAATTAGTCTGTTTGTTGTAGGTTTGTCGTAGTACCACTTAGTTTTCTGTGAAACCGCTCAGTGAACTACATATCCCTTCTCACACAAGGTTTCTGCCCGGCTTGCTCGCTAGCTGGCTAGCATTCTAGACTGGCAAAATGTTCTCTTAAATTGACAAACATACAGTATGTGTAATTCATGGCTTAATTCCAACAGGATCAAAACATTATTTGTCTCTCCCCATTCCCTCCCATACATATTTTTTTTCCGATATAAGGTCCCATAGGGTCAACTGGAAGGTAAAAGGGACTTTGCC
The DNA here is from genome assembly GCF_004354835.1 of Perca flavescens. Lineage (NCBI taxonomy): Eukaryota > Metazoa > Chordata > Actinopteri > Perciformes > Percidae > Perca > Perca flavescens. The sequence continues at coordinate 27,696,421 of NC_041345.1, read as the reverse complement.
TCTCTTTCTGCGCCATGTGAGACTGGAAAGATTGACAGGCGTAGCAACCATAACAAGGGGAGGGGGTTAGCTACCAGTCAATCCTGGGGCTAGTTTTCCAGAGGGGGTGTGACTAACGGACGGGATTCAGAAAGCGGGACTTAGCCTTCATTTTTTTTAAACGTTTTTTATGCACATGAATGCCTGTTTTTTTGTACATTTCTTTTTATGTTTCTAATGAATCAGCATCTTGGTTTCAGAGTTGCTGATGAAACCTCTGACCTCTCTGTCATGGTACAGTCCTGGGACCACTGCCCTTATTTCTTACTGCTCAGGAGTTTCCAGCTGGGAGAAGATATGGTAATACTAAATTACTCTGGTTCACAAGCCGTTTTTATAGTCGGACAGCTGGTTATGGTATCTAATTGTGGCCAGTTAGAATGATGAACACGGCCACACGGAATCTGCGGATATAAATAAACTAACATTAAAAGGATGTTAAAACATCTCCACCACAAGCAGAAAAACACCGGACTCCGTTTGGGCCTGGTGATGAAGTACGTTGATTGTTTCAAGGATAGCTTAAAATTGAAAGTGATAACGTGTGGAAACAGTTGTCATAGTGCATCAGTGTTGCTTTAAATCCTTGATGAGCCCGATGACAGCTGTGTTGTCTGTCCATAACAATGTGTTGTGCTGTACATGTAGGATGTAACCAACCCCCCACCCAACCTACTCAGGGGGCCCGAGCCCCGGGTTTTGGAACGCTACAGGTAATGGAGCAGTAATCGAGCATTATACTAACAGGGGAACACACACTGTTCCCTGTTAGTGTGATGCTCTAGTGGGTTTACTGTGAGCTTTTTCACTGTGTGTAAAATAAGTTAATATTTAAAACCCCAGGACGGTTACAACAATTAGAAGAAAATGATTATTAAACATTTAAAATGACATAAATGTGTCAGCTCATGTGAACATTACAAAGAGGAATAAAGCTGAATGAAAGACGGATGTGTAAGTGTCTCTCTCTCTCCTTCTGGGTGTGTTTCTATACAGAACCTCCAGAAATGCCAATAAACCAGAGCACGGTTTTTCTCCCATTCCGGAACGCTGTGTGGCAATGCGAGACTAATGCCCATGTGACTTGCGTATATTCAAACAAATCTCTGAATGCAGTGACCTAGGGAAGATGATTTTCTCACCCTTGAATCTGATGTCCTTCATCTGTGAAAGTTCATCTCGATGGTTTTCAGTATTCTGCGATGCTCTAAGGCAGAGATCTTCAACAGGGGTGTCCGGGGCCGTTACGGGGTCCTTAGAGTTACCACAGGGTGGACCACAAGTTATTGTTGAATCATTTAAAATCGGCCTATTTGTGATTTGTTTTGAAATTTACACACATTGTAAGATATAGTTAAGCTTCAAGGAGATACATAGCAGTAGACTTTGTAAAAGTATGTGTAAAGGCTTTAGGCCGCCCTACACGTCATTGTAGGCCCAGTTTAATATGCAACTTCTCAATATATATATACAACTTCAGGTTGTATATATATATATATACACACCACAATATGTTGTGGGAGGGTCCCAATGCATCACTGATATATTTTAAATAAAACATTTTGAAAGATCTAACGTACATCCTGCTATACTCCAAAGTAACCCCATTTAAGAAACACTGCAGTAGAATATGTAGGCGGAGTCCTTAGCAGCAGCCCAGGTCCGAATCCGACCCGTGGCCCTTTGCCTCCCCCCTCTCTCTCGCTTTCCTTTGCATCTCCAAGGTATCCTGTCAAATAAAGGCCATAAAAAAAATCAAAAAACCCAGAAAGGCTTGTAGGCAAACTTCTCCCAACAGCGGCTAATTTGAACTTCTTTATATTCTGTCAGGGAGTTCAAATCATCTCATTTTATTTGTTAATTTGCTAATTAACCAGTAATATAGTTATAAATATAGATAAATGTAGAGAAGCAAAAGTACAATATTCCCCTATGGAATGTAGTTTAGCAGAAGTATAATGAAAAGAAAAGGAAAATACTCGTATTTATTTTTTTATTTAATACTTTATTTTATTTATTTTTAATTGTGGTTAGCTACAGTATTTCTTAGATACTGGGTGCGATTGCAGCCCATTTCTGAAGGTTCCTCTGGGGCATTCAAATGTAAGGATTTTAAATGCGTTATCATTGCTTTTAAATAAATAGTTAACCCAAACTTTATTAACAAAGATTATATCAGAAGTTCAAGTCAGGTGTTAAAAACACAACTGGACCAAAAGCATCGTTTCACACATTATTATTTACTTCAGGTTGTCCCAATAAAATTTAAACTTCTCTTTCAAAGATGACACTGTCAAGAAATTGCGAAAGGCGATTAGGGCCACATGTGAAAAAAGTATATTCAAGTTCTGAGTTTAAAGTCGGAATTCTGAGATTTTTCTTAGAATTCACACTTTGAACACAGAATTCTGAAGAAAAGAAATCTGAGGATAAAGTCAGAATTCTGACTTTAAACTCAAACCTGAAATACATTTTTCACATGTGGCCCTAATCCTCTTCAGTAAGAAATACATAAGGCAAACAACGTCCAGTTCATTTTCAGTAAAGGCTTTGTATTAGGCACTGGTGCGGCGTCCTGAAGTCAAGCCAAAAAAAACTGTAGCGACATGTTATATATAAATTGGTTAAACACACACACAAAGACATGAATTTAACATCTTTAGGTAAAAGTGCATCAAGTTACCAAACTAACCACATACAGTACATGTGAATACACACTGAACAGATATATTAAACATGACAGGCTATTTAAATACAAACCGCTAACTAATGGACCAATTTCAGACTTTTAGCAAACTTGAAATTTTGAGCATATCGAACACTTCATTTCTTGCGTTGTATTGAATATTTATGCAAGAATTTGTGCCTTTTCTGCATCAAATTATGGTGCAAACGTCTTTATTTATGTAAAGGAAATTATTATTAGATATTTGAGGGGGTTGCACTGGCCAGTTTTGATTATTGGTTGTAACTCCCCCCCCATCCCCCCTTTAGATTACGCCTATCTTGGATGATCGCTTGGCCAGTTGCAGCATAAGTGCACTCAGCTTTTGTGCAAAGGGCTGGATTTTTTTTTAGACATTACGACTTAGTGAAAATTAAGATGTCATCTGCATACGGGTGGAGATTCTCAAATGTGAGCATCAGTTTGACTTTTGGTGTGTAACAGACAATAGTGCCAACTAGGGATGTCTGCATCAAGTTATTTTGGCCCTACCGGTCTGAGTTATTTAATATTCAGTATGTGCCGATATACAAATACATATGATATTTACCTAAATGACACAGCCAATCGGTGCACACTAGAGCACCAACTTATTTCAACCAAAAAATAACTGTTTTTGCCAAGGATGCTCGCTCAGTATACATAACTATATAACAGAAAATATGAAATGTTGATTAGATACATATCCAGCATATTGAACAGGTGTGGACTACTAAACTTGACAAACTTATTTTTAATGAGCTACTTCATCCTAATACTGACGGCCCTAGATTAAAACTATAAAGTTGATCATCTTAAATTATTGATATGATACAAATTAAACTTTAACTTTGAGAATGTGGCCCCGGACATATCACTTGATTTAGATTTTGGTTGATTCATTGATCAAGTTACTTACGGAGTTTGGACTACCAAAACGTTGAGCCTACTCTGATTGGACAGTGGTGTTACAGAAGGGAGCTTCTTCCCTCACAGATGACCTGTCAGTGAGTACAGACCATAAACTTAAAAAAGTGGTCCAAACAAACCGGGCAACAACCAAGTTTAAAAGCAGCCTGCGATCAAGTTACTTACGGAGTTAACATTAATTATTGACAGCTGAGGAGGATTAGGGCCACATGTGAAAAAATGTATCTGAGTTTATTCTCAAAATTCTGACTTTATTCTCAGATTTCTGAGATTAAAGTCCGAACTCGTTTTCTTTCTCGACCTGTCTGTTCAGTAATCTGAGATCAAATGGTTTGTGATTTTAGTGACTTTTAATCATGGCCATTTGTGTTGTGTGTTGCATGTGTGCATGGCCAGTCTGTTGGCGGGACACTGTTGGTATCCAAGCAACAGGGAGGTGTCAGACGTCCCGCTGGGGGTCACGGCGTTGTGGGGGACCCCCCCTCCGTCAGGGTCTTGAAGTGGACAGACAGAGCCTCTTCCTCTGGGTTCGGCGGACGCCTGAACTCCTCCTTGGTGATCAGGTAGCCCAGCAGCACCCCGAAACCCACCAGCAGGATCCCTAAGGTGTTGGCCAGCACCCCCTCTGAGGTGAACTGAGAGTAGGTCGGCCTGGAGAGAGAGGGAGAGAGAGAGAGATTCCATTCAGCTGGATTATATTGGTGTGCTAGCAGAATTCTCAGAGACAAATCTCAAACAAATAAAACGTGAGCATTGTTGGATACTAGGGCTGTCCCAAATACCATGTTTCAAATACCATATATAATTGAAAGCTTCAGTGGTGGCGGCAATTGGGGGGGGGGGACAGATCAGGACTCAGGGCACATTCAGACCAACAAAAGCGATCACAGCAGGGTTGCGTGGCAGTGGGAGTGTCACTTAAAACCATATTTTGTGTGAAATCCTGTTGTGTTATTTAACCCCCCAATGTAGCACAAGCTGACTTTATATTTCACAATAACTGTTTTCCATCAGACCGTTTATAGATCTCGACATTTCCGACCGCACTTGAAGAGACGGGGCAGGAAATGGTCGGCTGTGACACAAACAATTTCAGGGCAATTCAGTTCTTGTGTTTGGTGTTTTAAAAACTCTCGAGGCAGTGATGTTTCCTGTTTCCTGAACGGGACTCTCACGCCGCCTTAAAGAGCTCATATTATGCTCATTTTCAGGTTCACACTTGTATTTAGAGGTTGTACCAGAATAGATTTACGTGGTTTTATTTTCAAAAAACACCACATTTTTGTTGTACTGCCCATTGCTGCAGCTCCTCTTTTCACCCTGTGTGTTGAGCTCTCCGTTTTAGCTACAGAGTGAGACATCTCACTTCTGTTCCATCTTTGTTGGGAGTCGCACTTGCGCAGTATAGGTAAGGACTACTAGCCAGTCAGAAGCAGAGTATGAGGGCGTGCCACGCTAGCAGCTAGGCGAGCATCATAACGTGTGTTACAAAGTAACGCATGTTCGTCATGGAAGTAAAGGCTGGACTACAATAGAGCTGTTTGGAGCAGTTTGTGAACAGTGTTTTCTGTTGGAGATGGTAAGTCCCTTTGGGTTGGACTTTGGGCTTTTTCACTTTGTAAACCTATAACGTGCACAAAACTATATATTTAACACAATAAAAGGAAATAGGGCTGTGTATTGGCAAGAATCTGGCGATACGATACGTATTACGATACGTGGGTCACGATTCAATCTATTGCAATGTATTCCGATACTTGTGCGTAAGGCAATATATTGGGACTTTTTTTAAGTATAATTTTAGAAAAACTAATTTTAAAAAAGACATGATGTTCATAAAAGTCAAAGAAGTTTACTTTAGGTAAACAATTCAGTACACAGAAAATCTAATGTTTATATGCTAAAGTAGGCCAAAGTTCAGCCATAGCTACGTTGTTAGCTTCTAGCAAAAAGTCAGGCACTGCTAGGTACTGTTAGGCAGGGACACTAGCATAGCAATCTAGCGGTAGGGGGTTTGAACACAACATAAACATGAACCACTGTCTTACATGAATATTTATAATATATCATTTAAAAAAATAAATACATCGATATTGCCTTTTTGAAAATCGATACAGTATTGCAAAATAAAATATTGCGATATGCAAGTGTATCGATTTTTTTTCTTACATCCCTAAAAGGAAAGGGGAAAAGCCAAAAAGCATAATATGAGCACTTTAAAACACACCGACAAGTCTGATTGACAGTTCCATGACTGGCCACCGCAGCGTGATGTCGGGTTGTGTTTCTCCAAAATTTAAATCCGTCTTGAATTTATAACAGTACATTTGAATCCCAAAATTAAAAATCAAATACCTACCCAACGAACAAACAAATGAATATATCCGAATAGTGGAATATTCCGATCCAGCCGTATTGGATACCACTCGAGGTAAAGGGAGAAGCCATGGTTTTTACAATGATGAGAAAGTAGAGGTCAGACATACATGATGCTGAAGAGGAGTTTCTCCGTGATGCCGAGCAGGCTGCTCCCTATGGCCATAACCAGCAGAACCAGACCGCCGAACACGTGGATGGGCAGGTACATGGCTCGTAACCATGACGACGCAACAGGAAAGAGGAAGAACAGCAAACCCATCACCCACTGGGAGAGATAAGGGTAAGAAAAGTTAGTGTTACTGTTTGAATCCACATTGGAGTACAGCTATATAGTTAATAATACACAGCTATTGGGTGCTCGGCTGGCCCATCGAGGCTTAGTCCTCGACGAAGAGGTCGCAGGTTCGATACTGACCTGCGGCGCTTTCCTGCATGTCATTCCCCCACTCTCTTCTCTTTCAGGGTCTGAGCCGTCAAAATAAAGGCTTAAATGCCAAAAAAAACGGAAATCTTAAAAAAATGAAATAATATACAGCTACGTATGTCATTGAAAGTAGTTTCAGATTTTGGAACCCATTTTTGAAAAACACGAATGGAGTTTTAGCTGACTTTAGCTGTGACTGTGACTGTTTTAGATCATTTTTTGGGGCTTTTCCGCCTTTAATGGACAGGACAGATGAGAAAGGGGAGAGCGAGGGGGAAGACGAACCCTGGACCTCTGCGTCGAGGCATAAACCTCTAAACATATGTACGCCTGCTCTACCCGCTGAGCCAACCTGGCCAACAACTGTTTTATAAATTGTGTGTGTGTGTGTATACCTGTATACCTGTATGGAGAATAAGACTAAGGTAGCCATGCCGCACCAGCTGTGTAGACTGTACATGTTTGGGATCTTTGATGCTCTGTGGAAGTCAAACACAGCTACAGTACCTACACACACACACACACACACACACACACACACACACACACAGACTCTATTACCTCTGAAAAGGAGATTACTGTACACACTATAATGGTGCGTTCTTTTTGTCTTGTAATCGCGACTAGTAGCTCGAGTGTGATGTCACATCCGTGTCCAAAAAACGAATAACCGCGGGTCGGCTACTGCTCTGCTTTCTGTTCAAGACTCGGCCACTGTTGTCATATAGCAACCGAGTGTCTCTAGCCAATTTCAGCTGCACAAGCTACTAAATAACTATAATTAGGCGGTATTTAACACATAAGACTGTAGCGACATGCCTATAGGTAGCAGTATACAGTGCTATGTGTACAACTTCTTCATTTGGTTACAACAAAGACAAAAGTGCTTAAAATTGTAGAAAACCACAATGTTTACTACGTGTGATGCACGACGTAGCCATCTTTGAAAGTGAACTCGGGGTCCTCTGAGTTCAGACGACTTGACGAGTCGCATATTTACGACCTCGGGGGCGTTCTTTTTGCAACTTCCGGTTCGTAACTCCGGAAAACGACTCGTAGATCGACTTCGCTGGACAAAAAGAACGCACCATAAGTATCTTTTTCTTTCCATTGTCACATTTTTTGTTTTTCATTTGGAGGCCACAGTTCTGAGACAAAAGGGTTTTAAAGGGGATAACACACAGACGTGCACACAGGTCTCACCTACGATGCTGATGATGAGGGCCAGCAGGTGGATGATGCCGTGAAGCACCTTTACGTTCCTCTTCGCCTCATTGCGGAAAACTCTGTAGACCAGGATGGCTGGAGAGAGAGAGAGAGAGAGAGAGAGAGAGAGAGAGAGAGAGAGAGAGAGAGAGATGAATTTACCAATAATTCAATTAACTTTCTTCAGAACGCCCACTTTCAACACTTTGAGATAGACAGCGTTTCAGTCCTGGTCCTTTGTCAGGCGTCAAACTCAATCGACATACAACGTAAAGAGACCTATCTTTATACAGACGTCCAGTATCTAAATGCACTCCTATTAAAAGACATTTGGAACAATAATGGAAACAAAATGCCCAACAAGAATAAATGGTTTTATTTTTAAATGAGTAAAAACATCATTCAATTCATATTCAAATAAATGAACTGAGAACAAGTGGTGACGCCAGAAGTCAAACGGGGAATTTAAAATTAACTTATATATTATATAATTTATATATATATATATATATATATATATATATATATATATATATATATATATTTTATCTACTTTTAAATTCCCCGTTTGACTTCAGGCGTCACCACTTGATCTCAGTTCATGTATTTGAAGAGGTTGTTGTTCTAATTATTCAATTCTTTTGATGTGGAATTTGTTTTAAAAATCAAATGTCAATTTTGTTTAGTTGCATTGTGATCTTAAAATCAGGAATTCAATGATGTTTTTACTCATTTAAAGATAAAACCATTTATTCTTGTTGGGCATTTTGTTTCCATTATTGTTACAAATGTCTTTTAATATAAGTGCATTTAGATACTGGACGTCTGTATAAAGATAGGTCTCTTTACGTTGTATGTCGATTGAGTTTGACGCCTGACAAAGGACCAGGACTGAAACGCTGTCTATCTCAAAGTGTTGCATCTCATAAACACAGTGTTGAAAGTGGGCGTTCTTATGATGGCGTTGATGGATTTTCTTTTATTAGAGCAAAAGTTTAAACTAAACACAATCAGCATTTGTGTTCAGTGGTTCAGCATTGTGTTCAAATCCTTTTTAGCCAACTGTGCCAGCAGCTTTATACCATTTCCACTAAGCAGCTTCACTTTTTCTTATTTATTTTTTTATACTTCCATTTGCTGCTTTAAACACCACAGTGCGTCTGATTCCAAAAAATGCATCACATGAGAATCACATGTGAGGCTTTTAGAAATGTTCTGTTCACCATCTCCACTCTTAACAATTCAGGAGTGAAAATATCCTTAAAGTGGCCAAAGTGTGGCTACAGATTGTAGGGAAAGAGACAAATGTATCCACATCGATATGGATGGTGTCTGAGGCAACAAAAACAGACCTGTGTGTGTGTGTGTGTGTGTGTGTGTGAGGACCCCCCCACCCCCTCAGGGTGTTTCCATCTCATCCTAACCCCCTCTCGTCCCCGTCTAATGTCCAGTTGACCTTTTCTTTTATCACTCTAATGCAATCTGGCTCTGTGACAGACAGCTGTGAACCAGTTAAACTAATCCAGTTACTCTCGTTAGCAAATGTCTCCAGGGCTGCAGGCGCAAAAGCAGAGAGGAGAAAAAAGAAGAAAAAAAAACACACACACACACACATCTCCCTTTGTCTTTATTTACTGGGGACCAGGACCGCATGTATCGCCAGGATATGCTGCAGTTTAAGCAGGCAGTTTTAGATCATGGAAAAGCTTGCCCCAAAATGAACAATTTCACTATTTTAAATGCATTCTTCTTTGAGAGACATCAGCTGTGGAGACTTTATCTTTTTTTTTTTTAAGGAGATCAGCTGTGGAGTCTTTATCAAGACAGATAACTTAATGACTTTTGGGAATGGGAGTTTAACCCAAGTTTCCCAATGCTCTTTGTTTTGCTGCTGTTATGTGAATGTCTCGTATGTTCCAGACTCCCAAACATTTTCAGCAACTAAGAAAAAAATATCAGGTGGAGGATACACAACAGTAACTTCTTTGGCCCGTGTTCACTTTAGATAAAACCAAGCCCACTTTTGATAACAAAAACCTTGACGGCTGTGTGGTTGAATTTACTGTTTACCAGACCACAGCTAGCAAACGCAAGCCGCTGCTGGCATACATACTATTGCCTACCGTACACTAAAAAGACTTTGAACAGACTTTTAAAAAAGACTATTAACTATTAAGACTATTACAGACAATCATCTCACATCTAACATTGAAGACTGACATAATATGTAAAGACTGGGGATCTTGCAGGGTCACAAATTGCAAGACTACAACTAGATTTGTTTTGAGAAATGTAACCAAGCTGGCCAGCTACCGCTAGCGTTAGCTGGTAACTTTAGGGAAAGTTTGCAGATTTTCTGTTCTGGCGTACATGCAGATGAACTGCAGCAGTCCCCAGAGGTCCACGTTTATCTGCCGGTAAAACTAGAAGGGTTGAAAATTTGGCAACTTTCCTTCTTTAGCGTTAAGCGTTAAGCGTTTAGCGCGGCTTCATAGCAACCATAAACAACACTGGCTCTGCCCAGTTGGCTGCTTCCTGTTTGGTGCTCGAGGTAGCGCACCCATTGGTTGTTGACAATGTTCACGTGATTTAACTTCACTACCAAGACTTCAAACTGAAGAAAAAAAAGAGTTTTTATGACCTTAAACCAAACGACTGAGACGACGGAAGCACGCCACGACTCTAGCGAGACTCTTAGGATTTCATTCCGATATTGGAAATTAGTCTGGAACAGTGAAATCGCTTCAAACGTCATTTGGTGTAAGGTCAGCATAAGGCTGGTCACTAGCTGGCTGTTCAGCTCATTTTCTATAACCGGTGTAGCATGATACAATTAGCAAGCTTGCAAACAATTACCGGATGGCTGGCTAGTTAGCTAGGTTGCTAATTCATCCATGCTTTCTTGCTACACGGATTACAGAAAAATAGCCGCACAAAGTTGGCGAAGCCGTGTGCGGGGACTGGTAAGAGAAGAGAGCGGCACCTCTGCTGTTTCCTCAGAAGCAAATGCATTATGTTTACATAATTTAACTGAAGTGCTTTAAGCATATATGTTTATGTTATTTAACTGAAGTGCTTAAAACATGTTATGTTTACATAATTTAAAGCTATAGTGCGTAGTTTCGGTCTCCCCCGTGAGGAATTCGAAGTAATGTCGGCGCATCCACATGATACAAGCCTTCTGTGATCACGCACAGCTCCCACCCACTCCCTCCACACAGTTGCTAGTAGCCAAGGAGGACACGGAGGGAAAAAAAAACATGACAGACTCTTCAGAAGAGGTCATTATCTTTACTCGAGTTTCTGCGCGCGAAAGTCGCCGGATGCCACAATCTTCTGAACACAGCCACACTGAGAATGTCCAGAGAGAGTTGTGTGGAGCTGATAGTCTTAATTAGCTTTGTAGCGACTAATCATGTCTTGAATGTAACGGACGTTCATTAATATCAAAAAGTTACGGACTAGAGCTTTAACACATGATGTAACACATGATGTAATTTGCTTGATTGTGAATACCAGCGTCAATTGACCAACCAGTTTATTACCCTGAGCTCGTGCATTGGCCGAGTGGAAATTCACTAGATACGTCCGAAAAAGACACACAAACTGGCACGTTCAATAATTTGAATGTCCCCTCTCCGTTTAAATCACACTTACTGGATTGATAAGCGTCTGGGTAGTGTTAGCGTAATGAAACAGGTCAGCAACAGAGCGCTCGAGGCTAAGACACGCACGCACACGCTCATAAGCACAGACACACACCAACAGGGAGACCACAGCATCCACTCTGCTTCCAGTTTCACTCAATTTACTAAATATTATCAGAAAATGACTCAGCGTAACCATGACTACAAACTGATGTACGACCAGCCGGGTTAATCTGAAGATATCAGTGGTGTCAGCCGATGACGTAGGCCTGAGAGGACGGCTCTCTTCCTGCAAGGACTTTATAGTCTATTTGAATGTTTTTAGCTATTTTAGTGGTGTGATTCTCTGGATGGCAATGTCTGACATAACTTTATTTTTTATGTAGCACCATAAACAGGTCAAGACATCTACTTGTCCATGACCGTATTAATGGTGAGGAGCCACTAGAGGCTAACATCACCACTCCTTTTATTATTATTATTATTATTATTATTATTATTATTATTATTATTATTATTATTATTATTCTTCAACGGACCAGGATGTGACCACTGCGTTTTTCTTTGAAAAGCATTAAAAGAATACAATATGCTCCCCCCTGTCAATCTGAAAACCCGCACAGATTTCCTTAGAACTTAATGAGCCGGTCTCATTGGTTGATTTTAAGAGGTTGTTTTGGGCTTCGCTCCTATTGGACTCCCTCCAGATTGTTTGGAATCGGTCTGAAAGACACACCAAATTGTTGGAAATGTAAGACAGAGTACGGCCAATTACTACATGTCCTATGGTCCTATGGTAAGGTCCAGGAATTTTGGACCGGGATACATGATAACCTATGTCTGATCACCCCAAGATTATTTCTTCTGGGAGATGGGTTAATCCTAAACGGGATGGATAAGCACATAAGAAGCTGGGTCCAGACTAATTTAATTGGAGGCAGACACATCTGGCTGGAGATGTTTTGCCTGATGTATTTGTTAACAGTGAAACGTTACTCACGTAAGTTACATCCACCGGGTCTGGATGTAACTTTGGTGAGTTTTGACATGTTAGATGATAAGCATTTAAACTCAAAAGTTCAAACATGTTGTCAATATGGACATGCTGTACATCATTTGATTGGTAAAATTCCGTGCAATTAAATCATTCAGTTCGTTTTACTGAAATCATAAGCACCACCGCATTATTCATGATTTAGTGCTCATGCTATTGAAAAAAAAGACAAAATTCCCTACTTGTAGGCTGTCCTTAATGCTCAATCCTCGTCCATTCCTGGCTTATTTATATTCCTCTAGTCCATAAGTGTCCACAGATCAAAAGGATAACAGGGTTTTTTCAAAAGAATTAATCGAGGTTATGAATATTGTCCTGTAGAGTCCATGCTAATTGTCTGCTAACTGTCTGCTAACTTCATTTGCCGATCTCGTTCCGTCTGAAATAATATATTTCTCCATGCCCTGCACCGTGTTGCTGGGTATGTTTGTTTACTTCAGGTTGCTGCCTACACAATGAAAAAATCTGGTCACTTGGAGATATTTTGGCACACCTGTAATACCAAATACTGAAAACTCCCTAGCTCCCATTAGGTTAGGACTAGAGTTCTGAAACTGTATAGAGGTCTTGTTGACAAGGTATAGAAGGTATGTGGTGTGCTCTGCATAGTGTGGCACAAAGTATGTTTTAGTTATTTTTTAATAACTAAATTATTATTATTTCTTTTTAGACAGGACCAAAATAACTATTTTGAACCATGTTTGAACTGCTGTAGTGTATGTTGTGTTTTAATCATATGCTAAACAAGCACATTTTCAGAAACTAGAAGAATTTAGGTTGCAAATGAAGCATCATACATGCATTTTGGCCTCGCAGTTCTTCTGTTATAAGCTTTTCCCTTTGGGAAAGGGAAACTGACGAAAATCAAGCAAAAAGAGGTGGATTTAAACAGGTTAAATGCTTATATAGAGAGTTTTAAGCCTGGAATCAACGCAACCAGCTAAGAGAGAAATCATTTGATTTGGCACAAAACAACATTTTCAGAGGGGTCATTGTTACGCTTAGGACTGTGGGAAGTGTAGTACTTCTTGTTTATACTGTATATTGAGAATATAACATTTTTCTTAAAACAAGGTTGATTTCATACAGTTTTGTGGCTTCTACAGGAGCAGAAACTTTTGTTTCACAACCTCGGAGCTCGTAGTCAGTCTACCCTGGATGGTTTAGACATTATAGCTGATGATCAAAATCCTTATGGAGAAAATGAATGGGATTTTTACTTCTGGAACCACAATGTTGAGCTCTGTTAAAACATGGAATAAGAAATTAAACAGGAATCAAAACCATACCACACAAATTCATTATTTTTGACGCATCCAGCACACCTAGTTAACCTAGTCTAGCATTGCCAGACCTTCCTCCACAGTGCTGCACAGGAGGGTCTGGCTAGTTCACACAGAATTCCAGGATGGGAGAAAAAGGTGCTCTGGTTTATTGGCATTTTTTTTTTTTTTTAAAACCAATCACAATCGCCTTGGACGGTGTTAAGCACCGGACGGAGCAACGGTGCCTCTGCAAAATAGCCTCAGGAAGGAACTTGTTTTGGTGGAACATGTACGTTCAAAGGTTGTTTTAGTCGTGCAACAGAAATTTAGATTTACCCTGCAGAGATCTGAGGAGCACAGTTAACAGAGTTTAAAATGCCAACACAAAGAAAGCAGAAGGTAACGGACATCCGGCCAAAATTAGGGACATCTGGCGGAATGATCCCGGAAATGAAACGTTGTCGATTATACATGCTATTTTTGACACATCCAGCAGACCTAGTTAACCTGTTGAGATTCTAGGTCTAATTTAGAATCAGTTGAGAGCGACGGTGTCAGCGAGGACTCACCGTCGCCCTGCAGGAAGACCAGTCCCAGCACCATGCACAGAGGGTGCACGTTAAACTCCAGCCCTGAGCCGTCCCAGGCGAAGCCCCCGCGGTAGTGACCCATCCACACGCCGGTCAGCACCACGGACGCCACACCCAGCAACTGTGACGCTCCCACCAGCCACGCAAACGTAGAGCGGCCAGGACGTGGAGCACTTTCCTCCATGATCTGTGAAAGACAAACAGAAAGTACCTGAGTAGCCGAAATACCTGGGCTGTCGTCAATTGATTTTCATGTCACAATGTGATTGGCCTGACCAAAATTTGGTTTTTGCAGCTTGAAAGTCAACGGAGAGTGCCTAGACTCCCCCTAATGGCAGCAAATTGATTTGTCAGCCAGGGGGGTCTAGGCACTCTCCTGACTTTCAAGCTGCAAAACCAAATTTTGGTCAGGCCAATCACATTGTGTATAGAGTCGGTGGGCGGGGCTTATGGCTGCTGCTGCTGGGAACAGCGGACTTCTGGAAGACTTGGAGTTCAGCTTTTCTTTCGGAGTAGAAAAAATGTGTTCGGAGTTTTTTGCCGACCGGATACGGTAAAAGTTTAATCTATCAACTGGCTCCGCTACCTTCTTCGTTGCTCTGCCTGGTTGTAACGCTATCCTATTACGTGCAGAGGGAATTTGAAAGACAACCGTTTATCCCGCCCCTCGGATCGAGCTCCGTCAATGGTGAGTTCCCAGACCCTACATCTGGATGTGGGTCTGGCTTGTCAGGCTAGCGTAATATACTAGGGCTGAACGATTTGGGGGGGATCAAATTGTGATGTTTCTGCCAGGTATTGCGATTAGGATTCGATTTTGCTACATAATGGCACCTTCTAAAATCATGTTAATTAGGGTCCTAAAAAATAAATGAAAGATCCACTGAAAATAGGCCATTTCTGGTAACAATCTGTAATATGTAACATTATTCCAGCATTTATCTTCTGAAAAAAGAGAAAATACAAAAAAAAGTTAAACCAAATGTTACACCAAACATTCATAATTCACATTTGATTAATCGCAGTCTTCACGATTAGCTGGCTAACTGCATTCTTTCAAATCGATTTGAAAAGAAAGTTCAGCAAATAATCACGCAAAAGTAATCAATTAAATATTGTGGTCACTAGAGATGTGCTCAGAAGTTTCTGCGATAAGTCATTCAGCATGAAAAAGCTTTTGTTTTTTTAAAAAGACTTGACCAAATAAATCTTTGGTCGACCAAAACGACCGAGAGGGCGCAGTCCTATTCTTACTGTAGTTGCCTACTCACTTTGAGCTCTAAATCAAGTCTGACTGGCTGATGGAAAAGTAACATTACTGAATAGAATTTGTGCGAAATGTAATGGCCTACCTATCCTACATTGTACCTAAAGGCTACGCAGCTGGAGCAAATATTTTCTTTTTCTCTAAAGACCTTATAAACTCTTTAGGTCCTTGCCAAATGAGTAGGCTGCATGATTAGCAGTGAAAAAAACATCAGAGCTCCTTCACAATAAAACTGCGGAGGAATAAAAAAAAAAGACCGGACCTACATGTGCTGCTTTTTATCGTGTTTTCCTTCAGCCGAGGAGTGCTAGGCTGGTCTACGATACAGATACCGGCGAGCCAGGAACCGTCGCACCGAGCTGACAGCAGTTAACATGAGGACACGAGCACAAATGAACCCAAATCAAAGGGCTTATTTCTGCCTGACCGCTGCACCGCCCCTCCCACCCGCTGGAAGTCATCATATCATTACAACCTGACCAGAGTCCATCATTAGCCTACTCCCGCCCGGGTCGCGATATTACGAATCCCACTGTGGCCACGCCAAGACCCGCAATTCAATAGCGTTCACACACTACTATTGGCCAGGCGTCCATGCTTACATGTACAGGTCCTATCCCCTGACCAATCCCCTAACCCTAACCACTCGAGGTGAAATGCCTAACCCCAACCAATCCAGCTGCTTTGTAGGGCGGGTCTTGTCGTGGCCATAGTGGGATTCGTAATTTTGCGTCCGGGTCCACACACTCGTCACAGAGCTATCAGCACCCAGCCACAGCTATACGGGCCTATTATAGACAATGATAGGCTGCTGCTGCTGCTGCTGCTGCTGTCATGTTTTCGCTGCGACCGCCAGCTGTCAGCTGTCACCTGTTACCTGGCCATGTTTACGGATCTATATTTCACCTTAAGTGACGTACGTTGTTTAACTTGTGCAACGGTGGCGATAATAGCGTTTAAAGAAAAAAAAGGGCAGCTTTCAAACGGTGAAATGAGCAGGAATAATAAAGTGTGAAGTACTTACTGCGCTGTAGCCTAGAGTCCGCTCTGCTGAGGAAGTCCTGGAGTCTAGCATTTACTGGTCCGCCTACTCCTCCTCCTCCCCGTGACCGGGCACAATGTGCGTGTGTGGGCGTGTGTTTGTTTGTGTGGGTGTGTATGGGTGGGTGTGGGTTTGTTTGAGTGTGTGGGGGTGGGTGTTTGGTAGTGTATCGTGTCCATGTGTGGGTGGGTCTGTGTGTGCGTGTGTGTGTGTGTGTGTGTGTGTGTGTGTGTGTGTGTGTGTGTGTGTGTGTGTGTGTGTGTGTGTGTGTGTGTGTGTGTGTGTGTGTGTGGAGGGTGTGTGTGTGTGGGGGGGGGGGGGGAATACTGTATGAAGAATAAGACTAAGGTAGCCATGCCAGCTGTGTAGAGAGTGTGTGTGGGGGG
The DNA here is from genome assembly GCF_004354835.1 of Perca flavescens. NCBI lineage: Eukaryota > Metazoa > Chordata > Actinopteri > Perciformes > Percidae > Perca > Perca flavescens. The sequence goes on along the minus strand of NC_041345.1, from coordinate 27,679,488 downwards.
GGGTGCGTGGGTGGGTTTGTGTGTGTGTGTGTGTGTGTTCGTGTATGTGTGGGATTCTTCATACAGGTACCCACCTGTATGAAGAAGAATAAGATTAAGGTAGCCATGGCAGCTGTGTAGAGAGTATGGTGTGTGTGTGTGTGTGTGTGTGTGTGTGTGTGTGTGTGTGTGTTTTGGATGCCCTTATGAACAAGCCCAGCCTATGTGACAGTGGGACTGTGAGGAGGAAACATCTGAACACAGTGGAACTCCGATTTCCAGCCCAGTAAATCAATCCTTCTTCCATGACTGTTTTAAACCATTGATAAATCCACAGGAGCCGTTGAATCGGACTCGTGTTAAAACGTCACGACAACATGAAGAGAGACGGGTGGAGGGGACTGATGACTAACCGCTCCCATGTAAAGGTTTGTTGCCTTGACAACACTGGAAAGGGGGTGGTGGGGGGCGGGAGGGGGTGATAAGGGAGGGAGGAAAGGGCTGAGATAGTGGAGAGGAAAAGGAGGATGGGAACGTCTGTCAGTGCATCCTGACTGCTCATTAGAGGAGGACCGGGCAAATCAGAACAACTAACCAACTCTACCTACTTCTACACCTATATACTACCATTATTACAATTAACCTCTGTGTGTATGTGTGTGTGTGTGTGTGTGAATGGACCAACTCTACCTACTTCTACACCTATATACTACCATTATTACAATTAACCTCTGTGTGTATGTGTGTGTGTGTGTGTGTGTGTGAATGGACCAACTCTACCTACTTCTACACCTATATACTACCATTATTACAATTAACCTCTGTGTGTATGTGTGTGTGTGTGTGTGTGTGTGTGAATGGACCAACTCTACCTACTTCTACACCTATATACTACCATTATTACAATTAACCTCTGTGTGTATGTGTGTGTGTGTGTGTGTGAATGGACCAACTCTACCTACTTCTACACCTATATACTACCATTATTACAATTAACCTCTGTGTGTATGTGTGTGTGTGAATGGACCAACTCTACCTACTTCTACACCTATATACTACCATTATTACAATTAACCTCTGTATGTGTGTGTGTGTGTGAATGGACCAACTCTACCTACTTCTACACCTATATACTACCATTATTACAATTAACCTCTTGTGGGTGTGGGTTTGTTTGTGTGTGTGGGGGTGGGTGTTTGGTAGTGTATCGTGTCCATGTGTGGGTGGGTCTGTGTGCGTGTGTGTGTGTGTGTGTGTGTGTGTGTGTGTGTGTGTGTGGGGGGAGAGAGGGGTACTGTATGAATAATAAGACTAAGGTAGCCATGCCAGCTGTGTAGAGAGCGTGTGTGTGGGTGTATGTGTGTGTATGTGTGGGAGGGGTACCTGTATGAAGAATAAAACTAAGGTAGCCATGCCAGCTGTGAAGAGTGTGTGTGGGTGAGTTTGTGTGTGTGTGTGTGTGTTTGTGTATGTGTGTGTGTGAATGACCAACTCTACCTACTTCTACACCTATATATTACCATTATTACAATTAACCTCTGTGTTTGTGTGTGTGTGTTTGTGTGTGTGTGTGTGTGTTTGTGTGTGTGTTTGTGTGTGGTCCCCACATGCGCTGTAGGCTACAGCAGCAGGGAAGGGGAGTTGCAACACCCCTAAACGGCAGCTTAAGGGCTCCTGCACACTGGCTGCGTGGCGTGAGCGTGGCGTGAGCGTGGCGTGAGCGTGGCGTGAGCGTGGCGTGAGCGTGGCGTTTCTGTTGTGTGTCAGCTCTGTGGCGGCTGCGTGGCATTTTTCTATGTCTTTGCACACCGAAAACATGTCTGACGCGGCGCGGCTGCTGCTGCTGCTGCTGCTAGCCTGGTCTGGACACATGGATGTTTCCCATTGATAAAATGAAATACCATGTTAAACATAAATATATACTAATCTGATTACAGCAAAGACAACGTCAGCAGTATTGACGGCAAAATAAGCTACGGAATATTTCCTTCTGTATTGACAGGTGCAAAATTTGAAAATCATTATTAGTATTTTTTTTTTATTACATTTATATCTGCATTTATGTCAAAACCTCGAGACTTTCAAACATCACAATGTCATTTATTAATATGTATTTGTGTTTAAACGACATGTAAACATCTTTTCCTATTCTATTTTGCCTGGAAACGCTTCCAACACGCTTGCGTGTCGCGTGAAAAATCGGCGCCGGTCCTATTTCTAGCATGCACGCGTTTAAGTGCGCGTCACGCAGAAAGCTAGCTAGCTTGGTAACATTTTTCAAAATCAATCTGATTGTAGTGTTGCAATGTGTGACCCTGCAAGATCCCCAGTCTTTACATATTTTGACAGTGTCTTCAATGTTAGATGTGAGATGATTGTCTTTAGATGTGAGATGGTGTCAGACTTTAGTACGGTGGCCCTGAAGGTCAAAACATGAAAGCATTTCACAAAACACAACAGCAAATTAAAAAAACGAAACGACATTAGGTGAGACCTAAACCCGGAAAAGGTGGGTAAGTATTGGACAATGATTCCTCGTTGCTGATTGGATGCACTGGCTGTCAGTCAGTGACAAACGGTAGTTCTTCTCCTTCTTTTGGATTTAAGGCAGACCGGGTGCCTTGCAGCATTGCTGCCTCGCACATGGAGATGATGAAATCAAGTAAAACGTTAAATTTCAGGAAACATCTAGGAAGTGTCTTTTTTTTTAGGGCAGATAATAATAATAATAATTAATAATTAATAATTTATACTGTTTATTGATCCCCAGTGGGTAGTGTTAATTTTGTCACCTATTTTTAATTTAGTCTTAGTCTTAGTCTTGTGCCAACATTTTTTGTTAGTCAAGTTTTAGTCGACTAAAAGTCTCGTCATTTTAGTCTAGTTTTAGTCAAAAGAGAACTCAAGGTATCTTAGTCAAGTTTTAGTCGACTAAAAGTCTCGCCATTTTAGTCAAGTTTTAGTCAAAACATTTTAGTCTTTTTTTAAATAAATTATTTCTGATAACCATTTCAGTCAAATATTTATAAAAATAAACTAGAACTGCAAGCAGTTATGACGGGGCCCAAGCCTCCGATGCCAGTCGCCTCCGATGCCAGTCGTCCCCGACGCCCCGATGACATGGGAAGATGCGCCAATGCGGGACTTGGTGAATATCGAGAGGTTTGATGCACAAGGTCTGCGGTACTCTGCCGTTGCAAATGTAGTGGTTAACAGTTCGTTTCAACGCATGTACAGACTACCTTTAACAATTCTCTACTTTAAACAAACTTCTTAACCCCTCTGACCACATGGGACAGCAGAGAGAAATGAGAGAGTGACTGAGAGGGTGGAGGGGGGGAGGCAGGTGTGTTGGTTGAAAGAGCAGGGGAGGTGGTCGGGTTGTTGTAAATGGTGTCATAGGCACTGATTGATGTTTTCCTCCGAGGGTGCTCACAGGCGCACGTCGTTCAAAAAAAATAAAGTAGTCAAAAGTTGTTTGCATTTCAGAACCTCAGGAAATGGACAGCGGCTGACACGAGCACACGCGCCTATTAACTCCATAATAAAGCCGTAAAGTAGGCTTTCAACTCAGGATAGAGCCACTTCTCACAAATACAGATAGGATTGGAGATGAGAAGTTTAACTGACACGTAACCGCGATCACCTTCGTGGGAAATTTAAAAATCAATGCCACCAACATACCCAATTACACTATGACAGACTCTCCACTTAGCACCAACTGCAATGTTTAATTACACGGTATCAGGGTATATGAATGATGTTGATTTTGGATTGAAAAAGTGGGAGAAAAGAGTTACATTTGTCCACTGTGAAGGTTGTAGAAACTTTGTCAGGTGGGTTAAGAAGTTTCTTTATTGTATATAACACCAGGGGAGCACGCAAAAGCGAAAACCAAAACCGGTAGGAGGTAAACATCAGTAAATATTGAGACGTGTGAGCTGCAAGGTCTTTGATACATTCCCATTGCAAATATTCCATTAACATTGATTAACAGGGCAAAACACTTTTATGTTGACTTTAGCGCCTCCTAATGGCCGATCTTTGCCAAATTTGGTACAGTGCCTCAGAACGCCATGCCGAACGAGCACCACAAATTTTGTGTTGATTGCTTTTACTGTGGCAGAGATATTGCAATTGCAAATTTCCCATTGAAATGCATTGAGAAAATTGGCGGGATAAGAAGAAGAAGAAGCGGAATAATAATAATCAGTAGAAAAACAATAGGGTTCCACGCTCCGCTGGAGACGTGAACCTTGCAACATGCGGTTCCCATGCCCCCTCGGGCTTGGACCCCTAAAAATCCTTAGAAAAACAATAGGGTTCCACAGCCCTGCTGTGCGAACGGCGTAGCTATTGCTACCGCCTGTTCTTGCAGACTCGGGCTTGGACTCCTAATAAATGCTATAAAGTTATATAAATATTGAGCCTCTTCTTTATTTCACCAGTAAACGACAAAAACAACCACTGCATGGGAGGATATTTTACAATAAAATAAATGCAGCACGAATCTGGCGAGGCGTATTTCAAGTGAACGCAACATGTGTTGTTTTTCAGACAACGGCAGCTGCAGACTGTCGTATGTCTCGTGTTGGAAATAGAGACAAACCTTTACACCGATTAGCTGTCAGCATTTTAACTGTGTTAAACCCAACTGCTAGCTAACGGTAGGCTAACGTTACCTGCTGCCAAGTCTAGTGTTAACTAGCGCCCCTTAATCTCATCTTTCGTATTTTTCCGTCATTGTCTCTAGATGAACGAAAACGTTCTATCATAGTAGCTCAAAATGTCTCAGAAATGAATACTCTGCTTTGCAATTTTTGTTGCTCTTCCTCCTCCTTGTACCCCTATTATTTTTTACAGTACTGTACCGTGCAGCTCACAAACTTGTCCTTTGTCTCTGTGATACTGTACTTTTTGTTCTTTGTTGATATGGACCTGCAACCAGTCCAAATCTATCGAGCAGTCAGTACTGTTAACAAATGGAAAGCACAATGTTCAGGGGCCATACAATTTGTTCATTGTACAGTATACAGCCTGCAATGCACTGTAATACAGTATAGAATATTAGTTTTTTTTTCCAATTTCTAACACACTAAAATGACATGCATAGCACAGTTATTTAAACTGACACACAGAGAGCAAAACATCTTCTCAAGTCTCCAAAAGTCTAAACACATTTTCAGCTTTACACACATTTTGCAATTCAAAATGGCACTTTTTAAATGCACTGAACACGGTTCTCTGCATAAGACACAACAATCTGACATAAAGTCACATATTTGCCATTTCAAAACACTGCCATTCAAAATGACACTACATGAGCTAATTGGCCAATATGCCATCTGGCCAAAAACCTCAATGGTTAATTGGTACCACTTTAATGAGGAAGTAAGCACTATGATGCCTCTTTTTTCTGCAATTTTCTTTTTCAGTTTACTGTTTTTTGTGAGCATATTTTTGTTCAGACCAATGTAAATATGTCTGCTGTACATATGTTGCACTGACTGAAAAATGTTTCAACAGCATGTGTGTGTTATCTGCAAATATTTCTGTGCATGTGAACGATCTGAAGAATTTTCTACAATTTGAACTACCTGTATTTTAGTATTACGACAAAGCACACTAAAGATGAGAGTGCTTTTCATTACGCCCAACAGTGTGTAGTTGGTTAGACAAAAATCTGGTAATATGAATGTGCCATGTGGTGCAAAAGTTTGATGTTGATAATGCTATATGTAATTTCGGTTGCAGTGCTTCATTTTGCAGGATATATATGAGGTATTTTGCAGTTTGGGTGTGTGGTTTTGTGAATTGTGTTAAGTATTTTGATAAAACCAGCCTAGTTTGCAAAATTGTGTTTTAGCAATTGGAAAAAACTGTAAAAGGGACAAAAATGTGAGCATCCTAAAGCCTTTATACATACCTTTTTAGTGCATAGAATACTAAGCTATTAAATAATTGTTGGCATAATTTTATAAATCATGTTTTAATGTTAAACATACATGTGGCAAAGTGAATCCATACTACATGCACTGAATGGAGAGATGTCAGAGTGAGGGGGCTGCCCATGGAAAGGCACCCCGAGCAGTTGTGTGCCTTGCTCAATAGCACCTTGGCAGTGCCCAGGAACCTCTCCAACTACCAGTCCACCACCATACTTTGGTCCATATGGGGACTTGAACCAGCAACCCTCTGTTTCCCAACCCAACTCCCTACTGACTGTTAATTTTTCCTGTAATGAAAAAACTTTCAAAAAATTAACAATTATTTGGTGGCCCTCTCTGCAGTGACTCTTAGGGGCCCCTGGACCTCCTGTTAGAATAGAATAGAATAGAATAGAATACATCTTTATTGTCCACCAGGGTGGAAATCTTCCTTTGGCTCACCAGACATAAAAGAAATAAACATACAGACAACATATCAGACATAGTAAGTTGAGTATTAAAAAAAAATATCAAGATCAAAACAAAATAAATATGCTTAAATTCATTAAGATAGCAGCTCATATTGATGTTGTCACTTGGTTTGGTTGAGGATACTGAGATCACTGACATCATCTGTTGAAGATCTCTGGACTAAACTGTATAATATTTCCTTCTGAAATGGAGTAAAGTGGTAAACAAAATAGCATAACATACTGAAATGACCTCAATATTGTACCTACATTTGAATCTTTTGTAAGGGCAGTTGAAGTAATCCAGCAATGACTGTCACTTAACATGCGTGCATCCTCCCGTCCTCTCCTCTTGAGGGCGCTGCAGTCTTGGATAATTCAGTTTATGGTCAGGATGAAGTGCAGCAGCCAGCTGGACCTGTGGTGTTTAACCTGTGGTGCGGGGACCCCTCGAGGGGACTTAAAGGGTCTCAGAGGGTAACACAGGAAGATACAGACTTAGAGAGGAGCTTCCTGTCACAGTCAGATCCACCGTCAGTTTATTAGATTTCTGAAAAAGTGCTGCTGCAGTGTGATCTTAAATAGGAGCAAGCATGTTTGGAAAATGGATTTGTTAGCAGGAGCTCACGTCTTGTTTTTTAGGTTTCTCTGTGTATGTGTGTGTGTGTGTGTGTGTCTCTTACTGTAACTCGGAAGGTGTGGAGAGAACAGTTGTCAAGGCTATCTTGATTAATGTCAGAAACTGGTGGCCACAGCCACGCTCTGTGTGTGTGTATGTGTGTGTGTGCGTTTGCGTGCGTGCGTGCGTACGTACGCTTTTTTCTGCCTGACATTTCTGTTTTCTCCCGTGACTCACAGGAGGCTGACTCACCACTGCTCCTTTTGCTGTGTGTGTTTGCGTTTTGTTTGTTCGTCTTGTCTAATCATTCCCTCTCTCTGTCGCCATCTTTTATTGTCTTCTAACTTATTATGAAACGAGTGGCTCCATTTTTCGCCAGCTCCTTTCAAGTATAATAATGATGTGTCCTTGGCCCTCCTGCAGCATGACTGGACACATTTCTACCTGTGTGGGTTTGAACCAATGACACTTCTATTAGTCTGAGATTTCATATCCACCCACTTGTGCAGCATGAAGTTACAATTAAAGAAACACTGATTTCAGGATGGAAAATAATATAAAATATGCTTTAACCCTCTGAGCTCTAAGGGTATTTTTAAATATCTTCTTGAATTCACCTTTTAAGGGTATTTGCATATAACTGATCCCCATGTGTTTCATATCAACTCAACTTTCTGTACAGTGACACCCAAAATCTGTCCCTAAAGCAGAAATATTTCTCAAATCTCTTGTGAAAACATTCCTACAGTAAAACAAATGTTGGTGCTTACAATAAGTTTACAAAAGTCATGGGTTCACAAGAGTAATTCAATTCAATTCAATACTAGAATGTTAGTATTAAATCATAACAAGAGTTATCTCAAGACACTTTACAGATAGAGTAGGTCTAGACCACACTCTATAATTTACAAAGCCCCAACAATTACAGTAATTCCCCCAAGAGCAAGCATTTAGTGCGACAGTGGGGGGGAAAAACTCTCTTTTAGGGAGAAACCTCAGACAGACCCAGGCTCTTGGTAGGCGGTGTCTGACGGTGCCGGTTGGGGGTGTGATGAACAGTGGCAAATAATAGTCACATTAAAGATAATGGAACTATGACTAGAAATAGTAGTTGTAGTAGTTCATGGCGTAGCAGGGCACTGCAGGGTGTAGGAGGGTGTAGCAGGGCTTAGCAGGGCACTGCAGGGCATAGCAGGGCGTAGCAGCACGTAGCAGGGCGTAGCAGCACGTAGCAGGACGTAGCAGGGCGTAGCAGGACGTAGCAGGGCCCTGCAGAGCTTAGCAGGGTGTAGCAGGGTATAGCATGGCATGGAGCAAGACCACGGCAACAGCTTTAAACATGATTTAGGTGCCACACTAATCCAAGGAAACGGGCGAAAAAACATATTGACTCCCCAGAGCTAAGTTAGTAACAAGCATTTCTGGGACATGGATGCACACAAACAGAAAGAGAGAGGAGAGAGGAGCTCAGTGTGTCAAAGGAAGTCCCCCGGCAGTCTAAAACTATAACTATATATTAAGAGCTTATTAAGAGCTGGTGCAAGGCAAACCTGAACCAGTTCTATAAGGGTTGGAAGATGAATCTGACGACTATGAATAGAAGCAGAGAAGACAAGGGGTGCTGTGTCTATAGATATATACCCTCCCCCGCCGGTCTAGGCGAACGCTGCAACTCCTCGCTCCCTAACTATAAGCTTTATCGAAGAGGAGAGTTTTAAGTTTACTCTTTAATGTGGTGACAGTGTCTGCCCCCCAAACCCAGACTGGGAGCTGGTTCCACAGGAGAGGAGCCTGATAGCTGAAGGCTCTGGCTCCCATTCTACTTTTAGAGACTCTAGGAACCACAAATAACTCTGCTCTAATTCTAGGAGTGCAGTGCTCTAGTGGGGCAATAAATCCGGATTTCCACTGGATGCAGAACGGCTGCGGACCGGCTCCGCTGCGTGCCGGCTGCGTGCTCCGCTGTCCGTCAATACCCACTAGGTCCGGATTTGTTGCGGCACGGCTGCGGCCATGACTGACAGCTGTAGTCACGAGGACCCACAAGATCTCGCGAATTCACGTAGAATAGAACCACAAAACCAACTACCGGTTAGTTTCCATCAAGAGGAGTAGAGGGGAAACCAATCTGTGCTGTGTTTTCAAGGTGTAGTGCAGGGAAATATGATCCGCTGTGAGCACGGTGTATTTTATTTTGATAATTAACCGGATGTTTTATTTGGCTTCTGTGCTCGGACTTCCTATGCCACACTATCTGTCGTGTGCTGATTTGCTGCGGAGCTTTCCGGCATCCGGCAAAAATAGAAGCTCTGCGTATCTGCTCTGGAGGGCTGCGGATCACCGGAGCTGTGCCGGAGTCGGAACGCAGCCGTTCTGCAGTCAGTGGAAATACACACATTGACTTTAATGGAAACCTAATGACTCTGGAGCCATTCAGCAGCCGTTATGCAGCCGGTGGAAATTGGGGGTAAGGTACTATGACCTCTTCAAGATATGATGTTGCTTGACCATTTAGTTAAGCAACATCATCCTGTAGGTCAGGAGAAGGATTCAATCTTAGATTTTACAGAAAGCCAATGCAGAGAAGCTAATACATATACATAAATATAATTTCTTAGTTCTTGTCAGATCACGTGCTGCAGCATTCTGGATCAGCTGGAGAGTCTTAAGGGACTTATTTGAGCAACTTGATAGTAAGGAATTACAATAGTCCAGCCTGGAAGTAACAAATGCATGGACTAGTTTTTCAGCATTGTTTTGAGACAGGATGTGCCTAATTTTGGCAATGTTACAAAGGTAAAAAAGACTGTTCTTGAGGTTTGTTTTATCTGGGCGTTAAAGGATAGTCTGGCTCCGCCCTCCTACATACTTACGCTCAATTTTCATTTTTCTGCAGTACTACGTCTGGGTTTGCGATATAGTCTTGGGTTTTCTCCAGCCAAAGTTTTGGCAGTCCAATCAGCGAACATCACATACAACCTCCTCCCCACGGGGTTCGGGAAAAGTTTGATTTTCCAGCTCGCTCCGTTAGTGGTGAAGGAGTTGGCTAAGGTTAACGCTAGCAATGCTAATGCTAAATATAAGTCTTGACGGTCTTCCTTCTTGTTGCACATGCCATGACATATGTCACATCCATACGTTAGTGATTGGTTATGGCAGATCCAATAGTTTTAAACTTAAACAAAGTACCCGCCTTCAAAGAAGTTAACGCTTGTCAATGGAGAGTGGCCAGACTCTCTGTACAAATGAAATGTACGAGAGTCTGGTAGGACCAGGCTAGTTAAAGGATATATCCTGATCAAAAATAACTCCTAGATTTCTGACAGGAGTGCTGGAGGCCATGGCAATGCCATCCAGAGTAGCTATATCTTTGGATAATGAGGTTTGGCGGTGTTTAGAGCCCAGCACAATAACTTCGGTTAGGTCATCCATGATTTTATTTCTTTAATGCATGCTTGAAGTTTAGCTAACTGACTATTTTTGTCTGGCTTGATTGACGGGTATAATTGGGTGTCATCTGCATAAAAGTGAAAGTTAATTGAGTGTTTCCTAATAACATTGCCTATAGGAAGCATATATAAGGTAAATATAATATGTCCAAGCACTGAGCCTTGTGGAATGCCATGGCTAACTTTAGCGTACCTGGAGGATTCATTGTTAACATTAACAAATTGAGATTGATCAGATAAATAGGACTTAAACCAGCTTAGTGCGATTCCTTTAATGCCAACTAAATGTTCTAGTGTCTTTAACAGGATGGTAATAGTGTTGAATGCTGCACTAAGAGTAGTTAAGTAGTTAAGCAGTTAGAAGGTCGTTAGTAATTTTCACCAGTGCCAACTCCGTGCTATGATGCATTCTAAATCCGGACTGAAAGTCCTCAAATAAACTATTGCTATGTAAAAACTGATTAGCGACTACCTTCTCAAAAGGGAGATTAGATAAAGGTCTATAGTTGGCTAACACCTCAGGATTGAGGGTGTTTTATCACAGCTACTTTAAATGACTGCATTACATAACCTGTTAATAAAGACATATTGGTCATATCTAGTAATAAAGTAACACACTATGAATAAAATAGTAAATAAATGTCAAAGTTTATTTTGTGATATTGCTTTTTGAATTCAAGTGTTGTCAGACATGGCTTGGACTTGCCGGTGCGTCTTTTGTCCTCCAGAGGGTTAATATTCCTGAAGGGAAATTTGTTCCCAGAAGATAAAATCATACATACGCAGTGATTGGAGTAACGCGATACAAAAGTAACGCAATAACAGTAATGTATTCCTTTTTGCTGTAAAGCAATAATATAACCAGAGGTGTATAAAGTACTAGAGACCCATACTTGAGTAAAAGTACAAGTGCTCTATCAAAAAAGTGACTTGAGTAGAAGTAGAAGTGCTCTTTAAGCACCAGACTTAAGTGGAAGTATTAAAGCATTAAACATTTTTTGTACTTAAGTATTGCAAGTAGTTTATTTTAAAATGTACTACTCAAGTACTGAAAGTAAAAGTACTGTGTTATTTAGTTATTAAATGTCACAAGTTTAAATATATTTTTTATATTATGTGAAATGTTTAGCCAAGGCTGTAGCCAACAGAATTAACAAATATTAAATATATTATATTAAAAATAACAAATATTAACAAATACTGAAATAAAATGTACAATTATCACACTGTGAAAGTAAAATGAACATCCTCTCCAGCACAGTAACGGTTAAAGCCCCAAAAAACGTATCTCCGACTAGCTAGTAACATGTGTGATGTAGTGGAAAGTTAGCAAGGTAGCAACATCCAGATAAACTAGCATCTTCACATCACAGGGTAAAACAGTTAGCATTCAGTACTCACTGCAGACTCAAACAACTCAGGACTAGCTTCATCTGCTGCAACAATGGCTCAATAGAAAGAGTACAAACTTACATCGTCTCTGACTTCTGAACAGGCAACCGTAATGACAAGAAACACGACGCAATCTCTGGGATTTCTTACGTAAATTAACTAAGTACACACACACACACGTAGCATGAGGAATTCACAACAGTAACGATGTTATCGGAGTAAAAGTATTAAACTCATCAAAAATATGTACTCAAGTAAAAGTGGAAGTAGGAGAAAAAAATAATACTCCAGTAGAGAACAGATACAGCCTTTTAGTACTTAAGTAGAGTAGTGAAGTAGTTCTACTTCGTTACTAGCTCTGAATATAACGCATTATTTATAAAATGTTGGTAATATTATACCCATTAGAATCTCAGTAACGCGAGTTACAACACATTTTAACCCAACATTTAGTGTTGTTTTGTTTTTTAAGAATTCACCAACACTGCGAAACATTTTGGCACAGAAAAGAAAGTCTGCGAGTATTATTTCCGGTAGGCTAGCGACAGCTGTGTCCTCTCAAATGACAGTAACTAGTAATCAATAATGTATTACATTTCAGAAGTTACTTGCCCAACACTGTACAGTGTCAGAGTTATGACTTATTCTATTATATATATATATATATATATATATATATATATATATATATATATATATATATATATATATATATATATATATATATATATATATAATCTATTATATTATGACTTTTTCTTTTTTTTTAAATGGTGACTTTATTGTGAGTTTAAAGTCAAGTGACATACTGCATAGTTAAACATATCTACAACACAAACCTTGCCATGGAAGAGGTGAAGGCCAATTTTATTTTATTCCCTATATAGTTTTTATTAAATAGTGAACCATATAGGGAGCGACCAAACAAGATATCGGACCCTAACTGAAAATATTGTTGCGTCTATGCGTTTATGTGCCGGTTATTTGTGTGACGGAGGCCCAGCATCATGTAAACGAACCGAAACAAAAATACTTCTAATATGTCTCTAAAACAAACCGAGAACTCAGGAGAATAGTAACAGGTTGTATGTTGCATGTTACATTTCCACTATTTATAAACTAAAGCCCACTCTATTTTTCCTTTTCAGTTTTCGCAGTTCCTTCTGCTCCTTCTCCTCTGGGAAAAAAAACACGTTTCATTGTGGTATACAGGAGTAAAATGTAGTGTGCATTGTGAGTATTTTATATTGGATTATATAGTGAATGAAATTAACCGCGGAAAATTCAAACATCACTACAAATTGGCGAACACACTATGTAGTGCGTTATTTCCATAATAGGGAACGGGTTCAAACACCGCTAAAATTCCAAAAAAGAACTGAATTCTCACTTTATTTTCAGAATTCTCACTTTAAACCCAGAACTCAAATTACATTTTTCACGTGTCCCTAATTCTGTATTTTAAATTTGAATTTCTATTATGTTGCCCAGCTAGTTGTCTGTTTGGTGTTGGGTAGGTAGCCTAGAGTGGGGTGCCTGCTGCAACGCAAACAATGCTGATGAGAGCGGTGAGAGGGTACCAAAACAGCAAAGTTGTGGGCCGAAAAAACCAAAACAATGAGCTGAAAGATGCTAAAATGTAGTGATGGCGAACTGAAGCTTTCTGAACCAGTGAAGCTTTCGATCCAATTGTAACGAAAAAAATGTTCAGTACTCGAAGCTTCAGAACTCTATTACCCCTTTTCCACCAAGGCAGAGCTGGTGCTGGTTCGGAGCCAGAGCCTAGTTTCAAATCGGTTCTTTGTTTTTCTACCACCAAAGCACCAGCTCCGAACCAGTAAAAGTAGTTCTTAAGTAGCACCAAATCATTGCTGGGCCAGAAGTAAGAACAGCTTACGTCAGCGGCTGGGGGTGGGGTTACCGTGACCAACAAGACGAACCGAAACTTGTGACCGCCATTTTTGAATTAGCAGATAAACAAGATGGACGCGATTTAAACAACAACAGCAGTGGTCAGAGGAGGAAACAAGCTGCTTTCTTGCACTTTAAAGGCGAGCCGCGTGAACACGTTGGAGCCGCCGAGTTTGATGCCGATGTAGGTCCGCAAAGCCATGAACATCAGCAGCAAAGCAACGTCCGCCATTGTTGATGGTGTGTTTGTGTTTGGTGCCGCCGCGCTAACGTTGCTGGAAATGATGAGACGTATACAGTGACGTAAGACCTGGCTCTGTGCCGGCTCTTTAGCCTGTGGAAAAGCAAACCGGTTCTTTGGAGACTTGTCAGTCAAACCAACTCCGAACCGGCACTAGTTCTAGCTCTGAACCAGCAGCTGGTTCTTGTTGGTGGAAAAGGGGTATCAGAGGACATCTGGTGGTGGAAGTTAAGGATAGCATTGTGTCACAGACTTTCACAGATATTAGCCATGAATGTCTTTGAGTTAAAGATGAATACATTTTGAGTGTGAATTCATGGATAAATATATAATGACACAAGACTATTTGGGACCTTGCATAAATAAAAATGTAATTGCCTTCTCCACAAAAAAAAATGGAAATGAATGAAGAACACATTGCACATTGCACACACATTTCTGTGATTATATTGAGTGTGTAGCCTAGAGCAACATTGTCTCCTCAGCCAAATAGGTGAGATAGGCAGTGCAGAAGGCGTTTGCTATACTCGCTATAAACTCTCTTTTATAAACTATCTACTCGCCATAAACTTAGGCTAATTGCAATAAACTCTCTAGGCTACTCGCTATGAACTTTCTACTGGCAATACACTTTCTACTCGCTATAATAATCACTATAATAATCTATCTATTCACTAACTCTCCTGACTCTGTTGACTCTCCTACTGCAACAACCCACAAAGGCACGACCCCAGTCACGTGGGTGTCTGTGAAGTGTCACGCGATTATCACAAAACGAATAAAGCTCCGATACAAAGCTCCATTCCAAATTGGTTCATGTTTTTCAATACATGCTTCGAAGCAGGGGGTTCACGGGTAACATCAGTACTAAAATGGTAACTGCAGAGCTGATAATACTCTGTGGACAAAGTCCTTTCACATAATCGTACAAGAAGTCATGTGATCCATTGTGGATACAAAGATATTCCACAACACTTTTTAATACAGCCTGCAATTTACAGTGTAATTTTCATTCATTATATACATGTCTGTATAAAATGTCATGGCAATCTATTTGGTCCACCCCTATAGTTACCTTGCATGGCAGCTTGATTCTCGCCATATCACGAGCTCACATGAGAATCGTGGGATCCCATATCACACAAAAATCCATCTTGTCAGGCTTTAAAGGGTAACTTTGTTTGTTTTTTCAGCCCTATGTTCCTATGTTTTTGTGTTTAAGCGACTGATGGGAACAACAATCTTTGAAACTGGTCCAGTATGAAGCGAGATTGCTGCAGTCGGCAGTCAGCGAAACAAGCTACAATGTAAGTTAATGGGGCAATTGTTCACAGTTCTAGTTACGTTTTGCCATTGACAGGCTCAGATTAATATTCTAAGTGTCTGATAACATTATGGAAAGGATTTCTAAGGATGTTGACCTTTCTGTTAAAGAGTAAGATCCTTTATTTAGACATAAAAAAATCCACAAAATTCACTAAAGCCACCAGCCCCATGTAAATAAACAGTAATTTGAGTATCGTAAAAATACACTTCATTCAAAGTCCAAAGCGTTGAATTACTAACTAAACTATGAAATTCCGTTTTGGGTCGTCTTTTCACTTTTCCAACAATCACAACTCTAGTTTTGGTTAAGATAAACACAGTATACCCATGTACATGTGAAAATGTGCTGGCTCTATACATGCTAAAAGTATTATTTTTTTTAAATGGAGTCTAGTGGATTTAGCGCTAGCGATCTCAAGCTGTTTCTGGTCTTAAAAAGGTCTTAAAGAGATTTTAAAAAGGCATTTCTCTGTAGGGATCCTCTCCATAATGTTTATAGACGCTAATAAACAAAGAACAGTTTGGGTGTAACATTTAAGACATGTCTTTTGCATTGGGCAGGATACGGTATATTATTTTTAGCTTATTTGAATTTATTCCATGACTATTCAGACATTAACAAGCAATGGAAGGAGGCAGTAGAAAAGTGGGAGGGAATGAGAAAGCATTTTGAGACAAATGGGATGCAATGGGATGACCTTTGACCCTCACCTATGTCATCCAATCAATAGTCCTCTGTTCCAAAGACCTCCTCCAATCAGTGACGTCCTTTAAAAATACCCACGAGGCACCTGTGTAGTAGTCTGACTGAGGACAGCATCTCCATGGCAACAACATCATTACCAGAATAGCTCTCTCGGTCTCTCGCTCTCTCCGTCCTTTCATTCCACCTCCTGCTCTCTCCATCTTTTCTGCCTTTTCTTTTTTTTTCTCTGTTCACGCAGAATATTTCCCCTCTCTCTTTTCAATGTTTGTCATCCTTTCCATGCCCTTCATTTTTCCTTCTCCCCATCGTTTAATCCATTCTAACCTTGCCTTCCTCCCTCCCTCCATCTCTCTCCCTGCTTCCCTCCTTCCTTTCTCCAACCTCCCTGCTCTGTTGCATTCTCTTTCCTTCTTTTCTCCCTCGTTTTCACCAATCTCCATCTTTTCCATCCCCTACACCTCCTCCTCATCTATCCGTTTTGCAGTCACATTGTGCTAAGAGTCAGAGATATTTATAGCCGTAACTATGATTCCTCCTCTCCTCTCCTTGTATTGTAAGCAATGATGAACAGAAGTGAGGTTTTGTCCACATCTTAAATCTTGCCACTGTTGGCATCATGACTCTTTTGTGATAAACATTTTTTATTTTTTAACAACATACATATACCACAATATTCAAGACCATACAATGAAATAGACAATAAACCATAAACCAAATAAACATATGTATAAATGACAACACCATAAGCCCATCATACACGCCTCTCCCCAGCACAAAAGCTTCTTAGGAGCCCTCCAGAAAGCTCAGGTACTTTCACCATGTTCTAGGACAGACCTCCAATCCGGCAAACTGTTTTATATGGCATTTTATCAAGCGCCGCCACCCTAGCCATGATCACAAACCCACTCCTGGATTGACGGCATCCCTACATTCCTCCATCCTCTTAAAATAATCTGTCTGGCTATCATTAAACTAGTCTGGACCCAGCTTCTTATGTGCTTATCCATCCTGTTTAGGATTGACCCATCTCCCAGAAGAAATAATCTCCGTGTGAATGGAACCTGGGTCCCTGCAATCCGAGTTTATCATGTATCCCTGGACAATCTCATCACAAGACTCATTTCTAACAATTTGACCATGCATTATAATTCCAGATATTTATGTATCAGTATTGATAAACTTCACAGGCTTATACCCAAATGAAGCCCAAGTACCACCCCAGTCCTGTGATGCTTGTTCCATATAAACTGATATTTGTATGAATGTAGAATCTGCTGGCAACGGGACAAGACTTTGGTATCAGAAGAGTTCCGGTTTCTGTTTGTAGTCCGACTAGAATTGACCAATCCAGGCCGTTACACAGCAGGGGCTTGACGAATAAGCAAAATAAGCAAAACCGTTCACACCAGCAGCGTTCTGAAAGTATTTTTTATATAGACCTTAGTGGTCCCCTAATACTGTATCTGAAGTCTCTTTTATATAGACCTTAGTGGTCCCCTAATACTGTATCTGAAGTCTCTTTTATATAGGCCTTAGTGGTCCCCTAATACTGTATCTGAAGTCTCTTTTATATAGACCTTAGTGGTCCCCTAATACTGTATCTGAAGTCTCTTTTATATAGACCTTAGTGGTCCCCTAATACTGTATCTGAAGTCTCTTTTATATAGGCCTTAGTGGTCCCCTAATACTGTATCTGAAGTCTCTATTATATAGACCTTAGTGGTCCCCTAATACTGTATCTGAAGTCTCTTTTATATAGACCTTAGTGGTCCCCTAATACTGTATCTGAAGTCTCTTTTATATAGGCCTTAGTGGTCCCCTAATACTGTATCTGAAGTCTCTTTTATATAGACCTTAGTGGTCCCCTAATACTGTATCTGAAGTCTCTTTTATATAGGCCTTAGTGGTCCTCTAATACTGTATCTGAAGTCTCTTTTATATAGACCTTAGTGGTACCCTAATACTGTATCTGAAGTCTCTTTCAGACCTTAATGGTCCCCTAATACTGTATCTGAAGTCTCTTTTATATAGACCTTAGTGGTCCCCTAATACTGTATCTGAAGTCTCTTTTATATAGACCTTAGTGGTCCCCTAATACTGTATCTGAAGTCTCTTTTATATAGGCCTTAGTGGTCCCCTAATACTGTATCTGAAGTCTCTATTATATAGACCTTAGTGGTCCCCTAATACTGTATCTGAAGTCTCTTTTATATAGACCTTAGTGGTCCCCTAATACTGTATCTGAAGTCTCTTTTATATAGGCCTTAGTGGTCCCCTAATACTGTATCTGAAGTCTCTTTTATATAGACCTTAGTGGTCCCCTAATACTGTATCTGAAGTCTCTTTTATATAGGCCTTAGTGGTCCTCTAATACTGTATCTGAAGTCTCTTTTATATAGACCTTCGTGGTACCCTAATACTGTATCTGAAGTCTCTTTCAGACCTTAATGGTCCCCTAATACTGTATCTGAAGTCTCTTTTATATAGACCTTAGTGGTCCCCTAATACTGTATCTGAAGTCTCTTTTATATAGACCTTAGTGGTCCCCTAATACTGTATCTGAAGTCTCTTTTATATAGGCCTTAGTGGTCCTCTAATACTGTATCTGAAGTCTCTTTTATATAGACCTTCGTGGTACCCTAATACTGTATCTGAAGTCTCTTTTATATAGACCTTAATGGTCCCCTAATACTGTATCTGAAGTCTCTTTTATATAGACCTTAGTGGTCCCCTAATACTGTATCTGAAGTCTCTTTTATATAGACCTTAGTGGTCCCCTACTACTGTATCTGAAGTCTCTTTTATATAGACCTTAGTGGTCCCCTAATACTGTATCTGAAGTCTCTTTCCCGAAATTCAGCCTTGGTGCAGAATTACAGCCACTAGAGCCAGTCCCACAATGAGCTTTCCTTAGTATGTGCCATTCCTGTGTCTGCAGCTTTAAATGCTATTGAGAAGTAGCAAGGGGGGGGCAAGGTGGAGGGTGGGGTTGTGGCCTTGACCAACTGCCACTTTGCTTGTTTGCAAGCCATGATGTCTCTCTCTCTCTCATGGGTGGGCCAAATTCTCTGGGCGGGCAAAGCAGAGAAAGGGGAGGTAACCTTTCCCCATATGATGTCATAAAGGGAAGAGTCCAGATCGGCCCATCTGAGCTTTCATTTTCTCAAAGGCAGAGCAGGATAGCCAGGGCTCGGTTTACACCTATCGCCATTTCTAGCCAGTGGGGGACCACAGGCAGGCTGGAGGAACTCATATTAATGTTAAATAACCTCTTAAAGTGAAATTTTCATGCCATGGGACCTTCAATGTTTAGCTGTGAAGATACAAAGTGAATGTACAGAAGAGTATGCAGTTGGCTCACTAATAAATGCTGCAGCTTCTAGTCTACCTCCACACGTTCCACGAAAACAAGTTCCTTCCCGAGGCTATTCCCGAGGCAGTGGCACCGTGGCTCCGTCTGCCGCTTAGCGCCACCCATGACAATTGTGATTGGTTTAAAGAAATGGCAATTAACCAGAGCACGTTTTTCTCCCATCCCAGAATGCTGTATGGTTTATGGTAACTGTTGCTGGACAGTGACTTGTGGCCACAAGTGACAGTTATAGGATAATGGTTAATTCTAGCATATGGGGTAACAGTGGCACAAATAGAGAAGTCATTAAATCAGTGAACTTTGTTAACATTAGCTAATATTAGCAACCATACTAGTCATACCAGCCCAAGTAAGGTCTGTACTACAGACTCTGTAGCAGCAAAACTCCTGAGTGTGTTGAACTGATCAACGGTGTGTTTTATTTCTTCTTTTCAAGTTACATTGCTTTAAGTATTCAGTTGTGTGCCCACTTTGCTTAATAAATCATTCCAAAAAAGAGAATTGTTGTGTTATTTCTTTAACATTATTTTATTCTCACGCCAAGGACTGCTAAACTGACACAAATTAGACTACGGACCGCAATTTGATAGGATTTTTGCTTTTAAATATTTTATTATAGAAAGTTTATAAAAAAAAACATGATGAAAATATTCATACATTATGTCATTGTGTTACTTATGGATAGAATTATAGTGAAAATAAGGTATTCCACTTATTTATGGGGACCCCCTAGAACCCCCTCCAGGACCGCTGGGGGTCCCCGGACCTCACTTTAGGAACCACTGGATAATCAACCAATTGTCTCAGCAGTAGGCTACTTCTATCGCTCAACTTCAACTTGAATGTCCTTTGAGTGTTGCAGTCCTTGCTTGTGTTTTGTTCAGGTCCGACTGTAAGCAGTTGTCCAACTCCATTTGTGTAACGTTATTGAGACACCATATGGGTAGTAAACATGGAAAAGTAAGATGAAGTAGGCAAGCAAGACAAACTACTGTGTGTGTATGTCTGCCTGCTTGTCTATCGCTGCCCGGTCTGTCTGCCTCCATTGGTTTCTATTGGGTCTATTTTTAGCCCCAGCAGACTGGTCACGTGGCAAAAGGAGGACGTCAATAATGTTGTTGTTGGTGGTGGAGAGAGAGAGAGAGAGAGAGAGAGAGAGAGAGAGAAGAAAGGAAGAAAGGAAGAAAGAAAGAGAGTAAGGGAGAGAGAGAGAGACAGACTGTAAATATGGAGGAGGTAAAACGATAGGAGGTGAAACTCGTCCTGCTTGGTTATTTCAACGTTTTCATGTGAATACAAGCGCAGAGGAGCTCTACGGAAGGACACACCGAGCCTCGGCGGAAACCAAAGCCGGGGAAGAAGCGACATCTGCGCTAATACGCGTTCCAGGAGGACCCTTCGACATCCACGGTACCGTACCGTGGGCTTTACTAGAGAGTGTGCGTGCGTGTGTACGTGTGTGCGCGACCGTTCAAGAAGGATATACCAACAGGCAGTTAAAGGTTTCTTAAAGAATGGTTGCAGAGTGAGAGGTGACATTTTGTGCTTCCATTGCATGCACTTCTACGATACAGTTAACGCAGAAGCTAACTTAGAAACACTTATCAAAATGCTATAGCTAGCAAAAGGACATAACGTTACGCTGACACCTGACAGATACAACAGCTAACTAGCTAAGTTACCGAACAGGTAACACTGCACAGCATGCCATTATTTGCTTCAACAAAACAAAAACCTGTGTGCTTGCAGTTATTAACCAGGAGTTAACTTAATAGCTGAGTTAGCAGCTAACTAGGGCACAACTAACAACTGACAATCAAAAGTTAAGCAGTGGATAGAAATTAAACATCCTCAGGATTTTTAGTGGATGGCTAGCAGCTAGCAGTGTCAAGCCAAGTTACCAGTGTAGAACATCCAACCAAATAACCTAGTAACACAACAGCTACTGCCAGGAGCAAATGCGTACCATAACTCATCCTCTGTAAGCTTAAAGGACGGCTATAAACCAGCAATGTGTGTAGTATTTTGGTATACATTAGCTTGTCCAGTCTACACTTACATTTATGAATGAGGTCCCTTATTAGAAATGACTTATGGGTACATTGCTCACAATGTTGCTAATCTTAAAGAGTCTTCCTGCAATTGCATTGGCAGTTAGGACAGAAGCATTTTCCAAATGTTGATGTTAATGCTTAGCATGAACTATAGCAAACATGATGGCATTATTCCCCATGTCATCTCCCAGCTGAGATATCTCTTGCACAGTGTTGTATATTTTGCTGTCAAACTTCATATCAACTGCTATGTTGTCTTGGCACATGACACCTACCTGGGTTGCCAGGGGCCAGTATGGCCCTGGAGAATATCCTTTTGTAGAGCGAATTGGAGAGCGAAAGGGCATAGCTGACAGGTAATATTTTTCTCTGTGATGTTTTTGTGCATTGGCTATAATTCAGCCTGATGCAAATGGGCCAAAATAGTTGCAAAACCATCATTTTGTAAGTCCCTGTGATTTTGATAAGGTTGACCAATCTTGCTTTAAAATAGGTCCAGGTGTCTGGTAGGGGTAGGAAATAAAATTGAAAATCGTATGTTTCGTGATTTGTTTTTTTTGCGCCGATTTTTAAAATGTATTCTTTTACCCAGACTCGATTCACCTAAATATTTTCTGTTTATACGGACGGCGACTACATCATATCTGTTTCCAGCAAAACAGACCAAAGTCAGAAAAAGCAGAAAATACAAGTTGTCTACTTCTTTACAAAATAAATAAATGTCAGACTGACTGACTGACCTGTAATGTGCATTCTTTTTAGAAAACAATTAGTTTTTGAAATTTGTCATGATATATTGGCTCTATAAGTGTATTATTGAACTTTTGTTTTTGTTAAGGAAGGGAAAAAAAAATAAAATCTCAATACTATTGAATCGCAATACAGGTGAAAGAATCGAATCGGGGCAAAAGCATATCGTCCCAGCCCAAGTATCTGGTATCTATATGGCTCAGCCCTACATCTCTTTTTGAGATTTTGTGGTTACAATCGGACAATTTCAGATACAATTGGCAGATTTCCAAATGGAAAATGTACCCCCATTTGGTGAGTGGCGAATGTTAATTTTGGACCCTGCTTAGAACATTACGTGAAACAGGTTATATAACATCACCACTCATTTTACATATAGTTTAAGATCAAAACAAAATGCTGAGGGGATATTAATACATTTTTCATGTTATGAGCTGTAAGTTATGCACCTAGCCTGGTTAACACCAGACTGAGAGTGGGTCTGGGCAAGCTTCATTCAGCAGCCCATTTCCAAAGGGGCGTCACCAACGGACGCCGCTCAAATGCCTCTGGGCGCAATTGGATAGTCCTTCAACCGATCAGACCAACGATCCGGGTGACGTAGCAGCAACAGCGGCATCAACGGTGTTGCTGCGCATCGGTGGCCGCCATGTTGAATGTAAACAAAAAGCTGCTCGCCGTCGCTGCGCCATTGTCATCGTCAACGGTTGTGATTGGTGCCTCGATTTGGAAAAATTGGAAGTGGGCTTGAATGGGCTCTTGGCCAGACTGACTTGCAGAGCAAATCTCAAATTTGCCGGATGTTCGTCAGGGTTTTCCCAGGCTATTATGCACCCCCACTAACCTGGAAAACGTTTTAAACCGTAACGTTAATACAGCGTGTCAGGGGAATACAGCGTGTCCTGCAGCGGGGAGTCAGAGGGACCGCAGCGTTCGCTAACGTCAGCTTCTTGTCTCACCTTGGTTCTGACGAACAGTAAATTCATCAAGTTCCATAATGCTATTTTCCAACCTACTGTAGCTGTTATATTTCACAGGACACGCGGGAACGCAGTTTCCATTGTCAATCAGATGTCGGGGCTTTCGTCGGCATTTGTCACTGAGGAGAAACTGCGGTACCCACGCTATTATTTACTTGCCCGATGTGGCGTTTTACTTGCCCCGGGCCATTGGGTAATCCTTATTGTTGAGCCCTGGTCTTAGTCTTCTTTTACCGTTCCTCTCACAATATGTGAAACTCCTCTGCAATAGCAGTTAGTGCCGCTAACCTTGGTGACAAATCCTTTTGGGCGACCAGGGGATCCAAACAATAGACATCTTTTGTACTGAAAGTACTGAAAGCTGGAGTTCAACTCATTGACACACCTTGGTCGAGGGTGAAGAATGTCAATGATTTGCCCTGCTGTCGAGTAGTGGCACAAATTCCCCAGTCAGCATGTTTATCTGCTGCTGTAAAAACACCTACAATCCCGACTCGGCATGGAGCTGCCAGTGAAAAGCAGTTTTGCTACTGAGATTTAGAATATCCACAAATGCTTTTAAATGGAATAAGGGGGCTTCCATAAGTTGTAGGCTGTATGTTTTTCATCAACAGAAACATTAAGTGCATATGTGTCACCAAGTAATTATTAAACCGATGATTTTGCCCAAGGTAGTAGTTAAGAATGACGCAACATCCTTCCATGAGAGGTACATTGCCAGACCATGTACTATGTAAGAACAAAAGCTGGAACTTAACAATGTTTGTCATTTTTGCTTTCAAAGCGAAGAAATGGCCAATTGATCGACAAAAATAGTTGTTGTTTGATTTTCTGTCATGCGACTAAAGGGAATTGGGAAATGGCCTAGCAAATCCTGTAACTTTGCCAGCCTCGGGGGAATCTTTTTAACTTTGCACTTCCACCGGAAAATGGTAAATCCAGAGTTCTTCAGGATGGCTCAGGAAGCCTTGTCGGTGATGGTTAGCACTGTAGCCATGGAAGTTTGCTTCTCTGTGTAACATGCGACCCAGCCACGCTAGCAGGGGGGCCAAATCCTCAGTGGCCCTGCCTATAATGTCAATTTTAATTTGTGATGGATTGATTAACGATTATTAATGAACATTCCTAGTTTGAGTAATGACTTGTACCAGTCGGGGGCGACCCTTTTTTCAGTTTCCCGTTGTTTAGTCTTGATCGTTGGCGATTCTTTTTTCGGGATAATCGCCGGATGTCCCTCGCCTTGCAAACTCTGTTCGTTTTCGGGAAACAACAACAAAGTTCGAGCTAACAAGCTGCACGCCTAAAACAAAGTAGCCTAACGTTACACAGGGCAATACCCTGGTAAAAGCAAATTACGTTTAACC
Organism: Perca flavescens; assembly: GCF_004354835.1. NCBI lineage: Eukaryota > Metazoa > Chordata > Actinopteri > Perciformes > Percidae > Perca > Perca flavescens. The sequence goes on along the minus strand of NC_041345.1, from coordinate 27,654,947 downwards.
ATGTATCCAGCTAATTTAAATAGCCCACGGTGCTGTATTGTGCACAAACTGTTAACTTCATAATTCTGTTATTTGGCGTTTTCTTTTATCATGGTGCAAATGTTCCACCAAAAACAAGTTCCTTCCCGAGGCTATATTGCAGAGCCACCGTGGTTTAGCGCCGCTCAAGACGATTGTGATTGGTTGAAAGAAATGCAAACAACCCAAAGCATTTTTTTTCTCCTATCCCAGAATGTGTGTGGAGAAGTAAGGTCTGGACCTTACTCCGCATCGCTGTGGATGAGACCGTTAACAGTTACTGGGAAAACGATGTGTAATGAAATTACACTTACCTATGAAAATGTTGATGTTTACATTGGGGGGTTACATCTGAATATTTTCTGTAAAAAGCTAGGCTATACGTTGAATAATATTAATGTTGTTGCTTTGCAGGTGCACAATGTCTTAAGTCATGTTGATGATGAAGGATTTTAACGGAGTTTGACAGTAGTCAGTGTTGAGTACTGCTGAAAGGTTAACACTGTCCGGTTTAAACATTTGAACAGTTGAAAACATTCATTAGAAATTTAGAAAAGTAATCACAAAGTAGTCAAATGTAATAAGTTACCCTACTTTGATAAAGTTATTGAAATAATTGCACTGCTATTACATTTTAAATAGGGTAGGGCTGCACAATATAATATAGTCATAATAGTTTTTTTTATCATCATTGCAATATTATCAATAAACGTATCGTGAAAGACATTTTTTAATCAGTAGGAAACTGCACTTTCAAAAAAGTAACTTCTTTTTTTAATGGTGCCTCCTTTTTATATTCAATTCAATGTTCAGTTTGTCCAATAGAAGAATGTTGGGAATCATTTCCTTTTTCATTTGTTTTAAATTCAACAATCAAATTGTTGTATTTTAGCAGAACACTGAAAGCAGAAATGCTGAGTACATTTTTGAGTACTTACTGAGTACACTTTAATATCTGTCTCTTTATTGCAAGTAATAACGTTGTCACATATCGCATATTTTCCTCATATTATGCAGCCCTAAAATAGGGTAACCTGTAATCGGTAACCCATTACGTTCCCAAAGTAACCTTCCCAACACTTCTGATGAGCAACCTTTTGGGGTACCATCTTCAAACATTGTATCCATTCCCTTGACAGTGCACCATCATTCCAGCCAATGATATTTTTTTGGAAGGTTGGAGGGAAGGCATTTGTAGCTCTGTCATGCACATTTTATTTTTTACTTAATCCCAAAGGGTCATGCCACTGACTTTCACCTTCAGTGTCCAGATTTTTTATGACGCCTAGCGTATTCTGTTTTTTTCTGTTCTATTCTAGGTCATATGTCAACGTTGGAGTTGCTTGGAAATAGTTTGACAAAAAAATCTTGACGGATTTTTAGATTTTTCACAGTGCGGTTGACCGAGACAGTTTAGAACCGAAACTCAGTTGTTTCCCGTATCTGTGTCACGTGGGCCGCCACGTCTCTTTAGGAGACTTTCACCCCATAGTCACCAAAGTAAATATTAATAAGCTATCGTCAGCTAACGTTTGTGAACGCCCTAACAAAACTAATCTATGTGATGCTAAATATGTATTTCTTTTTTTTTTTATGAGTCTTTTTATTTTATTTTTTGTGGCATTGTAGGCCTTTTTATTTGCTAGGACAGTTTAGATACGAAAGGGGAGAAAGAGGGGGAATGACATTCAGCAAAGGGCCGCAAGTTGGAACCGAACCTGCGGCCGCTGCAAGGACGATTGAGCCTCTGCATAAAAGCGCGTGCTCTATCAAGTGAACTAACCAAGGGCCCCTAAATATGGCTTTTAGCTGTCTAAATATGTAATGCTAGAAAAAGAAAATATTCTTAAATTATACAAATATTCCATCCATTTAGGAGACAGGAAGTGTGTACCGTTTCATACCATCGGCGCTAATTGAAATGCACTTTAGTATAGAGGATCTTTGCTTTCAACCCGGCAAGCAAACACTTCCTAATGTGAATACACTGTAATAACGTAAGGGACAAAATAGCAATCTTCAGCAGTCTGAGTTAGCCAATTTCAGTGTGCCAACTTTACAGTATTTTAAGAATTCCGAAAGTCAAATATAATACGAATAGTAAAAAAATCAGTACTATTGGAATGCTGATATTACTATTTGAATGTGATTTTAAAATTATTTTTTTTTATAAATATGTTGGCTAACGATGTTGGAAGTCCCTCTAGTGGACAGAACGTGTAACAACAACATGCTTATACTGGCAATGACAATGCATAAGCCTGAGTAGTGTAGTACATATTAATCACAGGCTTAATTTAAGCATTAAATATTCAAAAATTATTCAAATATTTAAAAAATAAAATAAAAATTTGAATGGTATTATAAAGGAAGACTGATAGCTCTAGTTGACAATACGTCTATAGCAATTAATCCTTCATGCAACAGCTGGAAGGAAGATACCCAATTAATCCCAGTTGATTAAAGATTAGGGATTTTTTTTCCCCATTTGTGGGAAGGGACCACTTCATGGCCAGGGTGAACAGAAGGGATGATTACAACAACTACAATCTTCTCAAACATACACTGTAAGTAATTTACCTTTCCATTAATATTCCTGCCCAAAACCTAAACTTAAAAAGGGGATAATATGTCAATGTATAGTTTTAAACAATCTGTTTCCGCTACCCCCAAGTGGCCATTTTTTTTTTGTTATACTTAAATAATTTCCACAGTCCTGGGGAAATAAAATGAGTCAGTACTTTACAAAATGAAGGCAAAGATTAGAGGAAAGTCTTATTAAAAAAAACATAACTTGGTGTAGTCTACTTTCCTCCACAGCCTATCATTAGTCGATTATCCAGTTGTGGATGCATTTTCTGACGAGAGAGAGAGAGAGAGAGAGAGAGAGAGAGAGAGATACATAGTCATGGTTGAACAGTTGAGTGTGTGTGTATGTGGTTTCGGCAGGCAATACAGACTATAGGGTATAAACAAGACCGACTTGGACTGCAACTCTACATCCCGTTCTCTCACCTTCCCTCGCTCACACTTGCTTGTTTGTTTAGGTGTATGGTGCTCAGGTGAACTGTTACCCTGGCAGCCAGCTCCCTGGTTGCCAGGCAGCACTTCCTGCTCCTCTCCAGAATGGGAGGGACCAGGTATTTTAGGAAATATTGGTGTGAAGAGGAGGAGGCAACAGAGAGAGAGAGTGAGAGATTCTGTATTTCTTGATGCTTTAGATACATGACTCAAGTTGTAGCTTGTTCTATTCTATTTTTAAAGCCTTTCTTTTTGTGTGTGTGTTTGTGTGCGCTTGTGCACGTGTACTTGTGTGTGTGTGTGTGTGTGTGTGTGTGTTTGTGTGCACGTCATTAGGCTAATGGGGTAGTCGATTAGTCTGTTACAGCTAGTTAGCTCCATAATCTGAGTACAGACACACACAAACATGCACTCCCCCACAGTATTTCATCCCATAATCTAGGCCCTGACACTGTGGCCCTGACATTGTTAGGCCAGCCAAATTGCTGTTGTGACACGTGGACTTCCTGTGTCTTCTTTTGAGAGTTAGCAGGGTTGGAGAAGAGCCACATACTGTAAATGCAGCGTTCTCCCAAAATAGACAGACCAGTTGGGACCAGGCTTATTATAGTTGTTATTGTTTTATTAGTTCAGATCTTAAATTTCAATCCAAGTTAAGGTTTTGTTTGTCTTCATTGTGCATCATCAATTTAAAATGTGACAACTAACCGGACTAGGGCTGCAACTAATGATTCAGTGTTTTCTCCAGGATTAGTTTAGGATTAGAAAGGGTTATGGTTAAATAGTAGGGTTAGGAGTTAGGGGATTGGCGTTAGAAGAAAGATGGATGATCCCGTAACGACCCAACTCCCTACTGGATCTGCAAACTTTCTGTTGCTGCTATTTCACAGGTTGGACCCACTGGTCCACCAGCCCACCGAGACCCCCGGTGCTGGGTTTTGCGCTGGCTGAATTCGACCCGCTACAGCCGCTAACTGAAGGTCCGTCCCCAGAGCCGCCGTCCGCTCTCCTCCCCAAGTGACGTATAGGAAATTAACCCAGATTAGTTTTAACTCTGGGGGGTACAAAATCTGTTGAGCTTCCCCTAGTGGAGTACCTGTGAACTTCATTTACTCTCTTAAAATAATTTCTACACATCTCCATAAACAATTTTACGTACCATACACAGCTGCTACTGAGATACTCAATCCTCAACTTTCAACCATCCCACCCTTTCAAAGTGGGAAGATTCCAGATGAGTTCTTATGGGAAGGTCTAAAATAAGCCTTATTCATTTATTTTGAGACGTCTGAAGCCTATGTTTCAGGTTCCCTGTGACACCATTGTACCATGAGCCACAGGCATAATCAAAATAAGGCTGAATTAAAGCTCCTGCCAGAATTAGCTTAGTTTTTTCATTCAAAAACTTTGATATTCTGGCCATAAAGCAAACTCTCTGATTTACTTTAGTGATTACCTTTTGGGCCTGACCTACTCCAGATAACTGGCAATCTAACATACATCCATGATTCCTTGGCAATAATTACAGTATCTCCAGCTAGGACCTTAAAACGTGAGGCTTTCTTTAACTTTATCTTTGTTCCAAACAATATAGATTCAGTTTTCCCTAAATGAAATGATAATCTGTTATCAGCCATCCACATACTAACATTTAGAAGTTCTGCGCTAAGTGTGCTTTCACATTTTTATCCTTGTGAGAAACAACCAGCACAGAATCATCTGCATATAAAAAAAGACCGCATGAACAAGCAGACTTAAGATCATTTATATATAGCAGAAAGAAAAGTGGACGCAAAACACTCCCTTGAGGTACCCCACAGTCCATTTATTTTGGTTGCGTAAGTCTAACATTACCATGCCACAGAAGTTTCCATTATCTACCTCCTTTTTTATATAGTCAGTTAGAAACAATAAACGTGAATCCGTAGAATGTGATTTACGAAAGCCAGACTGGAACTCATAAAGTAGGTTTTGTGATTTTAAGTAATTATCAATCTGTTCAAAAATGATCCTTTCAATTATCTTTGACCGACAACCAAGAATTGAGACAGGTCTATAATTACCAGGGTCTAGTTTACTCCCTTTCTTATATAATGGAATCTCTCTGGCCATCTTGAGGTCATTGGGAAAATATCCTTGTTCTATCGACCTGTTTACAATATGAGTAATGCTCGGAGTAATTATCTCAGTGGCATCCCTCACGAATCTAGATGGAATAGAATCTAATTCTGTGGCTTTAGAGCCATCAAGCCTCTTCAGCTTCTCAAGAGCAAGTGCCTCCCTCACCTTTTCAAAAAAGAAACTCCCCGCCTGGACACCTAACTGAGAGTAAAAGTCCTGCACATGACTTTTACCATATTAACCAGTCTGGCCAGGTAACTTTTCCACAAGCTTCCTGGCAACAGATGATAAATACTTATTAAAGTTATCTGCCACTATCTCCTTCTCGTATGTAATGTTATTGCCAAGATCTAGAGTGATATTAGTGTTTTTTTGTTTTTAACCTTTTTACTGTAGCCAAGTTGCTTAAGGGATTTTCCATAACTTTCATCATTTTTATATTCGGCAATTATTTCATTAAAATATGCCTTTTTAATATTGACCACTAATCTGTTAACTTCATTTCTTGCCTTTTTATAATCAGCCCAACTCTCCTCATCCTTGTTTTCTCTAAATTTACCATACTTCCTATTTCTCATCCTAATTGCCTCAAGGACATGATCATTTACCCAGGGTTCTGTTCTCTGCTTTATTCTAATTTCTTTATATGGGGCTATTTTATCTACAGCTTCTAAAAACATACTTTTAAATAAGCACCATGCACTGTCCACATCACTACATTGCAAAACCGTAGACCAGTTTGTTTTATTTAAACAGCCATTCAATGCTTCTTTGTTATACTTTTTCAGTATTCAGAAGCAGTTGAGCACTGCTTGCTTAATCTTTCTAGTACAAAAAATAATAGAATGGTCACTAAACCCATATTTTATAACCCCGTTTTCTGTTATCCTAGATTTGTCTGACACTAGGACAAGGTCAATCATGGTTTGGGTGGTAAAGCACACACGTGTAGGTTCATTAATCAGCTGATGTAAACTATAGGAGCGACAGAAATTCATCAATGCTTTATACCCAGAAACTGAGAACTGAGAATCAGTGTTAAAATCCCCCAACATGATAACTTCAGATTTAACCAAGCCCATGCAATTTGAGCAAACATCCTCTAAAAGTTCATAAAACTGTGTCTTTACTCTTAAAATAGTGTATATCCTTGACGTTCCACTTCCGGGATTGCTCCGGTGCCGCAGGAAATTCCGCCGGATGCATGTCTTTTTTTTCGCCGATGTCTGTTTCCTTCGGCTCGCTTTGTGTTGTAATGTTAAACTGCGGTGGATTTCTGAGGACTATGGTTAACTGCTCCTCAGATCTCTGCAGGGTAAATCCAGACAGCTAGCTAGACTATCTGTCCAATCTGAGTTTTCTGTTGCACGACTAAAACTACTTTTGAACTTACACATGTTCCACCAAAACACGTTCCTTCCCGAGGCTATTTAGCAGCGGCGCCGTGGCTCTGTCCGGCGCTTAGTGCCGCCCATGACTATTGCAATTGGTTTAAAGAAATGCCAATAAACCAGAGCACGTTTTTCTCCCATCCCGGGAATGCTGCGTGGACTAGCCAGACCCTCCTCCGCAGTGCTGTGGAGGAAGGTCTGGCAATGTGACACTAGTTCAACTGCAGTTAAAGGCCAGCATACAGTGGTGACAGGATGATGGTGATGGTAAAGAATCCACACACAATGAGATGCCCCCTCCCGCCGTAAGAGCTTTAAATGACTCAGATCTGAGTTTGGGCTCAGAGCCAGCAGACCCCAGAGGGACTGCTATTGTGTGTGTGTGTGTGTGTGTGTGTGTGTGTGTGTGTGTGTGTGTGTGTGTGTGTGTGTGTGTGTGTGTGTGTGTGTGTGTGTGGAACAAATGAGTGTGTGTGAGGGGACTCAAAGCGAAACATAAGTAGCCTGAGCCTCACCTGTGACACACAGACCCGGGTCTACACACACAAAGGCCGTCCGACATTCATTCAACAACAATTATTATGGCTGTCTGAGTCTGGCGTTTGTCTGTGTGTTTTCTCTCTCTCTCTCTCTCTCTCTCTCTCTCTCTCTCTCTCTCTCTCTCTCTCTCTCTCTCTCTCATACTTGCATACCCACACAGAATACTCTACAAAACCATTGGGTGGCGCCAGAGGACCAGGGTGCCCCAGTAAGCAACAGGGTGCAGCTTGTTTCCTTAATGTGATGTTATTCCTGTTCGGAGACAGTGTTGGTTCAGGGCATGAAAACACACGGAGGAGTCATTCAGACATGTAGAACAGTGAGACTGAACAGCGAGGTGAGGGAGGGTTATAAAAAGTTATGACTCAAAGAAGTGAAATCAGATATCATTTGGTCAGGATCAGGATGTAATAACGAACAAAACGTCCGTCTAAAACACAAGATAAGATCCAAATAGATCAGACTTTATTCATTTTCCAGAGAGGAAGTAGACATGCTATGGGTAATAAAACTAATTATAATGAAACAAATAATAATTAGATAAGAAATGAAAGCAACTGCATTCAAAATCTATGCATCATACACATTACAATACCTTACAAAAGTGGATTGTGCAAAGATTCTGTAGTGCAACTGTGTGTGCTATACATAATAGAGTGCATAGGTCACTAATGTTCTACTGTAACCCAGTGACATCACGTGTTATGACATCACTAGTGTTTTACTGTAACCCAGTGACCTCACTAAAGTCACTTGTGTTTCTTACGCTTCCATGAAGACAAATAAATGCTACATCATTCATTTGATTATGTTACTTAAAGGTATAGTGGAGGATTTTCCCAAATTTTAGAAAAGAACCGCCCTCTGTACTTTTTGAAAAAATGCACATGCGCAACACTCTGCCTGCTCCAGAGAGGGAACGCCTATTAAACGTGTGCACGAGAGTGCACTGTTTACAAGTTGCTGTCGGCATGGCTCATACAAGCCTACTTTCCAAAAGAAAATTTGCACTTTTTCACAAATTGAGATGTTTACCGTGTGTGCGCGGTGCGTGACGTGTGCCAGGGCTAGCATCGCTAATCATAGCTTACATCAACTTTTACTAGCAGTGATTTTAAATGGATTTCTCCAAATAGCCAAACTTTACCTGTGGAGTAGAAACTTCACGACTGACGCATCAGTGGGAAGCCCAACCTGTGCTTTTAGCGCACGCCAGCGTGTGAAATATTCTCCCAAAAGCTTCAATGAATGGCTGAAACCGTAGCTCCAGCTCACCACACATATACACCTGAAAGCTAGGGACGTGCACGTACGACGGCCTTACGTAAACATATCACCAGAATGATTGACAACCAGGAGGACCAATAGTCTTGATGATCCACCCGGAAAAAGAAAATCCTCCACTATACCTTTTAAGTCTAAATTTGCCAAACAAAAACCATCTTTAACTATCATTTTAGAAAAACTAATATTTAAAAAAAAGACACGATGTTCATAAAAGTCAAAGAAGTCACAGAAAATCAAACAGTTTGGGATTGTGGTTAGCTAATGAAGCTCAGCGCAAATTCTTTCAGGAAGACGTCATTACCCCAATCACTACTCATTCTTAAATCAGCTGTTCAAGAAGTGACGTGTCAGTTAAACCAATCCGACTCGGCCAAGAGATTCAAGGGCCAATCACAGCCTTACAACTCTGCTTTAAATCTGTTCTCTTCTTGTGCTGTCAGCTGTCGTTTCAGGCAAAGCGCTCGGCCCTCCTCCTCCCCTGCCTCCTCCGGTAGTTGTGTTTCTCCGGCTGACCGCCCCGCTACCTCTTCGGTCCGGTCTCTGGTCTCTTCACCGCCGCCACCAGTGTCTGGGCTCCATCGGGGGGGGTTATGTTCCTATTCCCTACCCCTTTAAGAAGATTATTTCGATGGAGTCCAATCTCCAAAAGACTTTGTACAATAAATATCTTTGCATATCTGCAAACGACGTCTCTCCTGATTAAAATATTGCTATGCTAAAGTAGGCCAAAGTTCAGCCATAACTACGTTAGCTTCTAGCAAAAAGTCAGGCACTGCTAGGGACTGTTAGGCAAGGACACTAGTGGTGCATCTCAGCATAGCAATCTAGCTATTAAAAAATTAAACAAAATAAAAAAAAATGAAATTGATTATTGTGGTTTTGAAAATCGACACAGCATTGCAAAATTAAATATTGCGATACTCAAGTGTATTGATTTTTTTTTCTTACACCCCTAGTATTTAATAATATCCATACGGGCTGAAGTTAGCCTGCTCTATCCATAATGTTGTCTATTGTGGCGTTCGTTTTGGACCCTCACCCTGGACTCTGGTAAACTGATAACACTGATGAAAAAAAAAAATACTGGGGAAGTTAGTGTGTGTGTGTGTGTGTGTGTGTGTGTGTGTGTGTGTGTGTGTGTGTGTGTGTGTGTGTGTGTGTGTGTGTGTGTGTGTGTGTGTGTGTGTGTGTGTGTGTGTGTGTGTGTGTGTGTGTGTGTGTGTGTGTGTGTGTGTGAGAGAGAGCGACAGCGATTAGCTTCGAAGCGAGGACCGACTCCAAAGCCATAGTGAGAGAACCAAAAGTGTCTTCCCCCTGTGCTTTTTGACCACGGTGGGACATCTGTCTAGCAGGACAAGTCAACCCTCTCCTTGATTTCACGTTGTTTATCCGTCCGTGTCTCCACGTGCCTACGTACGTAGCCACGGCGCAGATTTAAAGCAGAGGCATAACTCACGCTTTAGACTAACTGCTGCTTTTTTGCATCGCTGTTATTGCTGGGACAGAGTCTTTATTTATGTTTAGTTTTACCTGGGCTTTTCTGCTGTGGATAAAGAGACCAAGGTGCAGTGGACCTAAAGGCTTTTTTTTTTTTTTTCAGGCTAGCCATAGTCATTCAAAAAGCAAAACAACATGTACAGTACAAGTTGGACAGACTGAAAGATCACAATGGTTGGATACGACCTAATCGTCTGGGACCAAATGCTTCTACCGGCTACAAAAAGTTGTTGTACTCCACAAAAGAATGCCGGTCATTCATTAAGCTCATTTCTTCCTCTATTGTTTCCTTGGACGATGGCAAGACAACAATAGACACTGAGCAGGAACACATTTTTCGTGGAAAAACCATTTGGGCTCAACAGCAAGTACTCACACCGTCTTTATAAACCTTTCCCTAATAACTGCCCATGTAGGAGTAAAAAATGAGTTGTGCTAAGCTTTTCCTTCTCACATGGTACAACATAACCCAGTTTGGCTGCTTAGCTTTCATACTCGGACAAGCGAGACAGATGTTGGATTTAGGCTCGTATTTCAAACAGTATGTTTCAACTTTTTTATTTTTTTAGAAAAAAAAAAAGGCCTTTAGGATTGAGGACTAACCGATGTGATTGGTGAATGTTATGGCTGGGAGAATATGCTTTTGTTCCAATTGGATTCTTTCACGATACATGGAGGATTCAATTTGTATTGCAATTCTAAAAATATTGTGATTCAATAGTATTGGGTATTGCGAATTATTTTTTTCCTTCTTTAACAAAAACAAAATTTAAATCATGTCCTTCCAGAGACAATGTATCATGAGACAATATCTAAAAGCAAAATTGTTGACAAAAAAAAATGCCCATCACATTTCATTTCATTTTTGAAGAAGTACATGACATGTATTTTCAGCATTTTTTGCTGGGAATGGATATGATGTAGTCGCTGTCAGCGTTACCGTATTAACAGAAAATCTTAAGGTGAAACAGTGGTAAAATAAAAATCAATTCTAGTTAGGGTTGGGTACCGAACCCGGTGCTAATACGGCACCGGTGCCTTAATGACCGGTATCTACTGGACCCAATAGCAACGCAGATTTTGGTGCCTCATTTCGGTGCCACTGAAATGCCGGCGCTTTTCTCTGTTGCTCCGAAACGGACGTTAGAGGCAACAGAAGCATTGATGCACTGGATGCTAGCTAACACTACAATTGACAGCAGGTAATGTTAGCCTACCGCTAGCTAGCAGCTGGAGTAAACACGGTTAAAATGCTGACAGCTAAAGTTAAACAGTGTAAACTGTGACTGTATTTCACTGTAGAGGATTCCGACGGCGGGACGTAACAATCTGCAGCTGCCGTTGTTGGAAAAACATACACGGTGCGTTCAACGAAACTGGTAACCTACAGCCTCATAGTGCATTCAAAGTTATTGTTAAATGCCCTTTTCCCATCTGGTGGTTTTTTTTTGTCGTTCAACAGCAATTTACTGGTGAAATAAGTTATTGTTATAAGTTATTACATTATTATTAAATCATAAAATTTTTACCATATGGCCTTAGCACAAGGCACCGTTTTAAAAGTATCTCTTTAAGCACCGGTATCGGAAAAAAAAAAACAATACCCAACCCTAATTCTAGTGGAAAGAAGCGAGTTTAAAATTGTTGCAAAACAATCGCGATATATACTATTTTCTATTTTTTTTTTCCCCACCTCTTAAGAATGGAATGCAATCTCAGACAGGTGCTGAAGTGTAAACTACCTCATATCCAGGAAAGCGCTGCTAACAATTTAGCCTCCACACAGTATGAGAACACTACAAGTTGGATTTGCTATCATGAGCAGGCTTTTTTAAAAAGATAACATGCAACCCTACCAAGAATTAAATGTTGTGTGGTCTTGGAAGTACCGCTGGGTTAGGTCCGTACTGTAGTTACAAAATGCTAGTTAGCTGCTAACATCGGAAATGCATATTGGAGCAGGTAAACGCACCAATCCCTTCCTTTCACCTTTGTTTGTTTTTTGTTTTTTTTAAGAAAGGCAAAAAAAATATTAGCAACTATCACCGTTTCAACATGGGGACAAATTCCGAAAGCCTGACACACCTGCCGTGTCCACTTCCGGTTGCTAAATCATAATTGCTAAATCATGGCAGAAAAAATAAACGGGTGAATAGCAAGTGCTAAAAAAAAAAAAATCTTTCTTCTCTTTTACAGGAAACCTGACATCGAGAAGAAAGCCTGATACGTCTGCCTGCCTGTCCGTTGCATTTCCTTCGACACATGGCCGACTCCGAGGACCCACTTTAACACAAACACACACACACATACACACGGTGGAAGGATCGGGGAGGGAAGTCCAGGTTCAACCTTCATGAATTCATCACACACCTCAGGTAAGACACAAAGAGCTGCTGCGGTCAGCGCTGGTGTAACCGGAGTGAGACAGGTGCCTTTGTGGCGTATATACTGGTTGGTGGTGGTAGCGTTTGGGTGACTGGCTTGGGACTGGCCAGCGCTAGTTTGAATGCCTGGGCTGTCATTGGTGTTACTTTCTTCTGTTTTGTCTCCTGTTTTTTTTTTTTTTTTTTTGTATCCAGAGTTACTGTTATTGTATGAAACAGGGTTTCCGCGGTCTTAACAATTTCAAAAATAAAAATGTTTAAAAAGTCTTAAATTGAAGTATTGTGTTCTGGTCTCAAAATCATTTTCAACAGGTCTTAGTTTTCATAGTTTTTTTTAAATTTTTTTATTTTTTTTTATTCTGTGGTGTTGTAGTTCGTTCTGTCTCTAGTCCAAATATAATTTGCTGTTTTACGACTACAAATGAAACCCAACATGCAACTTATTTTGCAGCCAATCCAGTAGTCACCAGTCCTATAATGCCAATGAAAAAATTGGGGAATTGTTTCACTCTTTTCTTTTTTTCGATGTCATGGTATACTGTAGGTCTGAAATTTCATTCATAATGGCCTCAAAACGGTCTTTAAAAAGTCTTAAATTGGAATTGGTGAAACCTGTAGAAACCCTGATATAAGCATGTAAATGACCTGTGTTGGCTGTTAGGTGTACTGTATGTGCTGTATTTTAAAGAACTCTGTATTTACCGTGTCAGAGTTTTGACCTCCCAGTTGAATCCCTATGAGCAATGCAAGCTTTAACCTTTTTTTCCTCTGGGTTGGATTACTCCGTTGTGTGGTTTGCCGTTGCACTTGTCAAGCTCAGCCAGTTATATTGTGGGGAACATTATTGAGCCAGCAGCTCCGTTAACTGACCGGGGGTAAATAGTCTGAGTAGGACTGGAATATTTGAAGCCTTATGGCAGCGCTTTCCAGCTGATGCTGAGTCAATATTAGAATCAGTCATATCATCATCACACTGTATGTGCTTCTCTTTGTTGCCCTCCAGTGACGTGTGTGTCTGTGTGTGTGTGTAAGTAATATGGTTGAATATTATTTATGTCTGTGGCAACCAATTTTTTTAATGTGAGAAGCTCTGAACTAGGGTTGAGTACCGTTCACATTTGAATCTTTCAGTACTTTTCATGCAAAATATGATAGGTACAGTAGCTTGGAAAACTGTGATATTGGGCACAGAATGTTATGAATTTACTGTTTATCAGACCACAAAGACAATAATTAGCTAGCTAGCGCACCCAGCAGCCCAGAGCTTTTAATATGCGCCGGCTGCCAGCCAAACAACCCACCTACTTATTTAACTACTGCATTATAGTCTCTATGAGGCTCCGAGAAGTCGCCTATCCTAGTGAGAAAGTCGGCGAGTTGGCATTGCTGTGTGTGTGTGGCTGTGACAACAGTTGGTTACTGTCTGTGCTGCTTTACGCTCTACTGTGCATGTGTGTAAATTTGACCTGCACAGAGTTGGCTACAGCTGACTGATCGGTCACGGCCGATCAAGCTGAACATCTTCGATGGGTGCATCTCTAATGCTGACAATGATGATGCTAGCATGCTAAAATGTTTACCATGGTCACAAGCATTTTAGCATGCTATTTAGCACTTAGCACAAAATACAGCTGCCGCTAATGGGAAACCTACAGAAGGGCGGTTGAAAACTTAGACGTAGTCATATTTTCAGATCTATTTTCAGATAGTTTTTAGCACTGACTTAATGTAGGGCCCTACGGAAGCTTTTTAAAATTGTCAGTTTTGCAATTCCTTCGATGATCCTTGCTCATAAACCAATCAAGTATTTGACATGTTTTGACCTGATTTTGGCACTGGAGGAAATGTGAGTGGATCACCAAAGTTATTGCTATTCATCCAAAGGGGAGGGGGGGCTAAATGTATGTAAAAAGGTTCATGGGAATCCATCCAGTAGTTGATATATTTAACTCAATAGCACCTTATGCCAAACCCTTGGTGGCCCTAGAGAAAAAGTCACAAGGATTCATCCTCTGGGGACCAGAGTGCAACATTGTAGCAAACATGAAATATTCCTTGCGTTCTTCTTAATCCCCAGTCATAGAGTAAAAGAACAGAGCACGACAGTTCTTCTACATAAACATAGTTTGACATGAACAAATCATTTTATAGGATGGCTCTCTCATAGAACACAATGCCAATAACCATTGAGCAGCAGCACATAGCCACAGATGTGTCTTGTGCACTGACTGAGTGCTGTCTGATTGAAATCTGTCATACATAGGGTTGGTGGATCCATTTAAAATCCATCAACTGCTGTGAAATGTTCTCGGACCATATGCAGACTTTGTTCCATACTGTTTTTCAACTTATAATGTGCATATTATTGTTTTTTGTGTGTGTGTGTGTGTGTGTGTGTGTGTGTGTGTGTGTGTGTGTGTGTGTGTGTGTGTGTGTGTGTGTGTGTGTGTGTGTGTGTGTGTGTGTGTGTGTGTGTGTGTGTGTGTGTGTGTGTGTGTGGACGTGTGGAATCGATGGATGGCAGATTAATTCATTGGTTAGTTGGTATTTCTTGGCACCTTTGTCTCAGACTGGTTTACTGAGTGTAATTAGGTTGTCATGGATACAGATATAGTAACACACACACACACACACACACACACACACACACACACACACACACACACACACACACACACACACAAACACAGACAGCAGTGTGACTCCAGGGGTTGATGCGCCTCAAATAGAAACGCAGAGATGAGTCATCCGCTGAGCTACTGCTACTGCAGTACACACACACACACACACACACACACACACACACACACTTTAGCAGATGTGTTTAGTATGTGAGACCATTAAGATGTGAGACATGTTGCCTGGTCAGGCGCGTCTCTCCCTGTCTCTCTTGCTGCCAAAGTGATTTGAAAGGATGCTGTAAGATAACAGAACAAGTCTTTAGTACTGGATGATAGAAAAGCAACGCAGCAGCCCAGGTTAGTGTAAAACAATGCAAGACATTACAAATTAGTTTTTTCACTATTTACATGTTCTCCTCTTTCTATGCATTAAGCCTCTTGTTGTGAGTCACACGGAGGCAACCCTTAATCTTTAAAGAACACACAGAGCCGTTTACACTGAAGGTAAAGGACGAGGAGGAGGTGGGATGAAGATGATGATACAATGATTCTAAGAAATATTATCATTCCTGGATAGAAAGGAAACAGTCATCACAACAGCAACTACAGAATACAGATGAGTTAAAATCATCTGCTAATGTTGAAATTATTCGTATTGTTCTGAGCTGATCTACTGGATCTGTACTAGGGCCATTAAAAAAAAAAAAAAAGAGGTATTAGCTTTGGTTGCATGAAGGCTGATTCGTTGTGATCCTTTTGTTTTGTGTAATGCATGCACTCTCCAGCAGCCAGTGACATCCCATCACACTCCTTTTAAAACACTGGGACCTGTTCCCTAAAACCCTGCTTCACTTAGGACGGAGCTGCTGAATGGAACAAACAAATACTATAAATAGCAGCAAGCAGTTTCAATTAATAATATCCACACTGGGAGTCAAGTGAGAAAAGTCAGCAGTGCAGCTTTTGGTTATACAGTGACATTTCTGTGATTGTCCAGGACATTTCTCACATGTATAACTGTACACAAGTGTAAAAACACATTGTGATTTTACTTGGGGTTATGTATTAGACTGTTACTTGACCAAGTGCAGTTTTTTCAGGGAGTCTTTTCGTTATATTAAGTCAGACTCGGTAAGTGAAACCGAAGCAGAGGGATAGACACAGAGCTGTAGCCGAGCCAAAGTAGCGCACTTTTTAATTCATTAACTTTACTGGTTATCAGGCAAATAAAACGGCGATACAGATCTGCAAACAAAAACAGCCCTATCCGTATCTATCTATCCCTGTTTTTTTTTTTTTGTTGAATTTAAATTAGATTTGTTGCTTGTGCCAATATATAGGGCTGGGTATACCGTAGAACCTCAATACTTTTTGGTATTAATCAAAATGTGTCCGTAGAACTTAGCATTGAAAACCCCCATGTACCATGGGCTGACATTGAAGTATAGCCCGACCAATTTTCTGAGGCTATTCCGATATTGATATTTGGGAGTTTAAGAAAAATCTGATAATACGAGATTTTTTAACACAAAACATTCCTTGAATTTGTCTCAAGATTTCACTCTCTGATGTTTGTTTTCTTCCTGGTTTTGCGCGAGCGGCATGAAACGCCACTCACTTGTGAATTCTCATCCTTTGGGCTCAATCGGTAATTACACCGAGACTGTTCTAGGGAAATGGCAGAGTAAAGACCGTTTGTTGTCCGATCCAACTAATTCGGACTTTCGCTTTCTCACGTACAGTTCCGCCGGGTAATGTCTAAACAATTTTAAGTTTGCAGTGCATTGTGTGAAAGGGGCTTTAGTTTAGCATGTAAGTATGCTAACATTTGCGGATTGTCAGTAAACACAAAAAACAGCTGAGGCCGATGAGGAATGTTATTGGTTTTTCAGCTATTTGGTGATAAACCATAGCCTAGAAATCTAGACTCCCCCTAGTCGCAGCAAATTTATTTGGCAGCCAGGGGCACTCTCCGTTGACTTTCAAGCTGCAAAAAACAAATTTTGGTCAGGCCAATCACATCGTGTATAGAGTCGGTGGGCGGGGCTTATGGCTGCTGCTGCCGGGAACAGCGGACTTCTGGAAAACTTGGAGTTAAGCTTTTCTTTGATAAAAGAACAAAGAACGGCACAGAAATCATTCTTAAAAAAGGAAGATGTGTTCGGAGTTTTGCCGACCGGATACGGCAAAAGTTTAATCTATCAACTAGCTCCGCTACCTTCTTCGTTGCTCTGCCTGGTTGTAGCGCTATCTTATTACGTGCAGAGGGAATTTGAAAGACAACCGTTTATCCCGCCCCTCGGATCGAGCTCCGTCAATGGTGAGTTCCCAGACCCAACATCTGGATGTGGGTCTGGCTTGTCAGGCTAGACAAACCAAGGTTTTGAAATAAAACCTTTGACTTGATGATGATGCTAGATCACTGACCAAAGAATCAGCGACAAAGTCAGGATTCATCCTCTGGGGACCATCAATGTGTGGGCAAAATGTAGTGCCAATCCATGAGTAGATGTTGACATATTTCACTGGATGAGTAAACACATTGATCTCTTGGTGGCGCTAGATCATAAGTCCATTGACTTTAATCACCAAATCCATTCAAGACTTGTTGAGATATTTCAGTTTTGACCAATGTGGTGGACCGACTGACAGACCGACTGACCGATTGATTGCCATCCCTAGTGTCACAACGCCAGCGTTGCCAGTGGTGGAAGAATAGTGCGTTCCATTTGTACTCAGAAGTCAGATTTTCAGTTTATGTGTGGTTTGTGAGTGTTTGCTGTGTAACCTGGAAGTGTAACCTGAAGCTGTAAGCTGTGGATAAAAAGTGGGAGTAAACAGACTCAACTGAATTGAACTTCTCCGTCCCGTTTGCTCCGCACTCCCACAATATATTATTATCTTATGCACACAAGATAATAAGTTATTATTGTGTGCTAAAAGATAAAAACACCTTTTGGGGGAGAGACTTTAAGGGCTCTCCCAGGGATGTAGGCCTTTTAAGTATAAAAATGCATCATATTTAATAAGTTGACCATATGCTTCATTTGTAAAAATCAAAGTAACTAGTAACTACAGCTGTAAAACAAATGTAGTGCATTCCCTCTGAAATGTAGTGGAGTAGAAGTACAAAGTGTCATAAAACGGAAATAAGTAAAGTACAATTGCCTCCAAAATTGTAGTAAATGTACCCAGTTAGTTTCCACCACCGAGTGTGTGGCAAATACAAAGTGGAACAGCGGCATGGCTTGTCGCATCTGACGGGGCGAGCTCTAGGAGCGAGAGCAGCCGTAAGCCGCCGCGGTTCAGACGCGGACGCTCTCCGCCCACGCAAATTGAAAAAGCATCAAGGCAAATCCAGCGGGAAGGGAGAGGTCACAGTCCCGCCCACGCTGTTTGATTGACGGGTGATCTCTGGGCAGCGCAGCGCGGGAACATGACAGCGCTGAACGCCTCCCCCTCCACCCCCAACACCCCACCCCAGAGCTGTAGGCTTACTGCTCTCTCTCTCTCTCTCTCTCTCTCTCTCTCTGTCTATTTTTATCTCCGGCTCCTCCTCCCTAGAAGGCTATTTTCAGCTATAGTCCCTCCATCAACCCCCCATCTCCTGTGTTAGTAAATGCTTCTCTTCTCTTCTCTTCTCTTCAATTTGCTTGATTGGCATGAACCAACAAAAATGTTGTAGTTTACAGAAAATTCACATACATATCACATATTAAATACATACAGTAGATGACACTGATCCCTATTCAACACACCATATTACAAAATATCTTTTTTTTTTTTTCTCTTCTCTTTCAATTTCTCTTCTAGGGTGTAAATCGCACGTTTTTTTTTTTTTTTTTTTCCACGATACGATATTATATCGATTCTTTGGACAACGGCACAATATTTACTGCTATCACAAACTCATATATTTACATATATATTTACAAAAAAACAACTAACATGGCGTTTGGAATTTGGAGCAGTTTGGATATTGGATATTAATAGACTGTGAATAAAACTAAACGGCCGTACTATAAAGTTTGTTGACAAAACAGGTTGAGTTTAAAAAAAAAAAAAAAAAAAAAGAAAAAAGAAAAAGCAATGCCACAGGTCAAGCAATCGGCCCGTTCCAAACAGGCATGTTTTAAACGGTGCAGCAGAAAAAAAAAAAAAAAAAAGGAATGAATGAAGGTGAATGGCGGGATGGATGTCGAAGGAGTGTTTATTTCTCCTCTTGCGTGTTGTGAAGCTTACTGAAATAAAAAAAAAAGAGCTGTTGTTGACTTTCTCTTCATCCGTCTTAAGTTCCTTTCCACACAGTGATCTACTTTCAGCCTCTCTCTCTCTCTCTCTCTCTCTCTCTCTCTCTCTCTCTCTCTCTCTCTCTCTCTCTCTCTCTCTCTCTCTCTCTCTCTCTCTCTCTCTCTCTCTCTCTCTGTCTCTCTAATGCTCATCCTCCTCCCTCTGCCTTCTCTCTCTCCCTCTCTCGCTCTCTCTCAACATTCATTCAGCAGCTCAAAGAGCGTCACAGACACACTCCTGTGTACACACACACACACACACACACACACACACACACACACACACACAGCAGTGACTCTCAGACAAACAGTGAATATTAGCCGACTGACCAGCAGCTGTTTCCGCTCGCCGTACACAGACTGGCTCTGCGGCAGCCCACTTCCTTTTCCCCCCCCGTGTGTTTTCAAACAAAAAGGGAATAAGAGGGACAACGTAGCGATCTCTGGCTGCTCTTTTTCAATTTCATTTAATTAATAAATTTTTTCTGCGAGGATTCTAACTCGCCGCTCGTCTTCTCCACTTCGGCCTTCTTCCCTTCCCTCTCCTCACATTTCCTCATTTCTTTTTATTACACAGTGTTCCCTCTCTCTCTCTCTCTCTCTCTTCCATTCCATTTCCCTCTCTTTGTCATTCTCTCAGCGCTTGGTTCTAATTTTGGATGCATGGAACCTCGGGGAGCGCTCTCCCAAAGCTATTTACGTCCTCGCCTCGCCTCTCCTACCTCCTCCCCCTCCTCCTCCCCCTCTCCCTCCCTCTCCCTCTCCCTCTCCCTCTCCCTCTCGTCGGCCGGGAGGAGAACAGCATGAAGATCCTTTGATGCAGCCGAGCAGGGGAATTCTGCTTCTCCTCGTCTCTCTCTGTATTTTTTGTTGTTAGCTGCGGGAAAAGTGGCGAAGAGGCTGCAGCAACTGATCCCTCCCATCACTCCTCAGCTTTATGGAAATGCACAGGTTTTTTATTTTTATTTTTTTTACAGGCTACACACAGCATCGGGGATTACATTGATTGCCTCCTGGTCTGGGTTTTTGCTCGTTCAGTTTGGTTGGCAAAGACTCCGAGAGGGGTTCAGCGCACCAGAGGAAACAAACTTTTTTTTTTTTTTTTTTTTTTTCTTCGATCTGCAACACACCAGCCACTGTCACTGTTTTCAGGATCCGGCAAAGTTCTCTGCATGGATCGGGACTCTAGGTGATGCAGACAAGACCCAACTGACCCGGGGAAAAGTCACATTTCAGCTCATTGCATCGACTGAATTAAAGCTGTGCACCTTTCCCTTTTTTTTCTTTTTTTTTTTTTTTTTCGATTTGGATTCCTTCCCCCAGACGAGCAAAAAGGCAAAGATTTCTGGAAACTGCAGCTGAGGCTGCACCGTTTTTTGTCCTAGGTGTCAGTGACTGGCCATCACAGCACAGACTGAACAGACTGAACAGCCAGACAGCGGAGGCTCCAGGAACACTGAAAGGCAGAGGCTACCTGCAACCCCCCCCAAAAAAGAAGAAGAAATAAATCAAACTGAGGCCGCAGTCTGAACAGGATATCTATCACAATAAAAGCACAGAGGAGGCTTTTCTGCGTTCTCTTTGGAATTTTTGATGGAATTCACGCTATTTTCACTCTCCAAATCCGTTTAGTAATGATGATTATTACAATGAAAGCTCAGAAAACCATTTTTGAAGTTTTCTGTTTTGAAGTAACCGATCAATTCATTTCAATCCTAGAATAAGTAATCTGGGATTTAGAAAAAAAGAAGAAGGAATCTTTCAATGCTTGTGTCCCCCAGTCCCCCTGGCAACTTGAATCCTAAACGGAGCCATGCCGATAGCTCGGAAGAAGAACTGACTCTGTGTTTTACTCTGTGACAACGAAAGAGGGCTGCCTCTTGTCTTGGCATGCTGTTGCATCCCACGGTGTCAGGATTGTGCACCATGCTGCAGACCATCTACGAGACGGAGTCCTGTTTCTCCTCCGCCAGCACAGACGGCCACCGCCAGCCTCTGGAGCTCCTGAGTGGCAACGGGGGCTCCAGCAGCACTGCCATGCCCACCGCCGGTGAGTCATCTCTGGGAAAAGGAAAAGAGGAGGAGGTGGGGGGCTGACGGTGGAGGTTTGATTGTGGATCAGACTAAAAGGTTTGGATCCAAATGTTAAAAAGGGTTATTTATAATGTCTGCTAATTACTTTGTAGTGTTTCTGTTGTTGTTGTTGTAATGAAGGCTGATAACACTTTATAATAATGGTACATGACTTCATGCATGAAAAAAGCATGAATTCATTCATGCAGTACTTCGTAAACTATCAGTAATGTACAAGGATTAATAGTCTCTCATGCGTGACCTAATGCAGGAACAATACATTAATGAATGCCTCAATTAAGGGATTTCAATCGTCACAATTTCTGATTTATTAATATACCGGAAGGCTTTTGTCACCATTTTTCCATGTTATTTTTTGGTGTATCGCAGAAGCTGTTGGTGTATGTGAATGGTTATAGGCTAAAAGGCTTGTGTGTGTGTGTGTGTGTGTGTGTGTGTGTGTGTGTGTGTGTGTGTGTGTGTGTGTGTGTGTGTGTGTGTGTGTGTGTGTGTGTGTGTGTGTGTGTGTGTGTGTGTGTGTGTGTGTGTGTGTGTGTGTGTGTGTGTGTGTGTTACAGCACTTGAGTAAATGTACTTAGTTATATTCCACCACTGTAGAACAGGACATAAGGATGGTGTTGATAACGGTTTGACCCCGTTATCAACGTTTACATATCCGATATATGGCTTTCTATTCAACCGAATGACCAAGGAGGAACCGTGGCTCCGTCCGGGCGCCCATAGCACCTCCCGAGACGATTGTGATTGGTTTAAAGAAATGCCAATAAACCAGAGCGCGTTTTTCTCCCATCCCAGGAATGCTGCGTGGACTGGCCAGACCCTCCTCCTCCTCCTCAGCACTGTGGAGGAAGGTCTGGCAGCGCGAGACTACTGGAACACTGAGCCGCTCGATATATCCATTCATATACACATCTGTGTTAAAAACCTGTGGACATATAATCAAAACAACTCGACATAGGTGTTGATGCAATAACGGGGCATATGAATGACTCAGTGTTGAAGCAAAGCCACAGATCCATGAAGCGCCAGGTGTCCTCTTCACTTTTGTTAGGAGAAAAAAGGGCCAGAATGCCACAGGGGCTGCTTCATAAATCGCACTCTCTCGTGGTTTCCTGCAAAGTCCCATCCACTGCCGAGCGCAACCCCTCGTCAGTTCATGGTGTATGGGTAACTTTCGTTTGGGGACTTTTGTTGAGACTTTTAAAAGAGCATGTTTTGAACACAGAGCCGTGAGTGTGAAGCGCAACTCCCAGGACGCTACCTTGATCTTCATTTTTAATATATGTTTAGTATATAGTATATATAGTTTATCGCCACTGTTCATCATATCCCCAACCGGCCCGTCAGACACCGCCTACCAAGAGCCTGGGTCTGTCCGAGGTTTCTTCCCAAGAGGGAGTTTTTCCTCGCCACTGTTGCACTGCTTGCTCTTGAGGGAATTACTGTAATTGCTGGGTCTTTGTAAATTATAGAGTGTGGTCTAGACCTACTCTATCTGTAAAGTGTCTCGAGATAACTCTTG
This sequence comes from Perca flavescens, assembly GCF_004354835.1. Classification (NCBI taxonomy): domain Eukaryota; kingdom Metazoa; phylum Chordata; class Actinopteri; order Perciformes; family Percidae; genus Perca; species Perca flavescens. Next base: position 27,632,162 of record NC_041345.1, on the reverse strand, counting down.
TTATGATTTGATACTATAAATAAAATTGAATTGAATTGAATTATATACTGTGTATATATATATATATTTTTTAGTTTATTTTGAACATAAATAAGATCATGTGCATCTCAGCACAACCTCAGCAAATGATTTCAACATAATTGCCAATGATTCAAACAAGGACTCCCATGTCGTACCTCCTTTTATCTACTTTTGCACTTATATTCAAACAATTTAATTCCTCACTTATTTATATATGTGTACATACACATACATGCATATATACATACTTACACACACATATACACATGCATACACATATACAAACATGCATACATACATGCATATACACTTTTTTTTTTTGAATTTTTTGACATTTAGACATTAGATATGTGATTTACTTAATGCTAAAGACACATTTAGAGGGCGAGCAATGAAATGCAGTGCCTTTCTGCTGTAACATTTTTGAGGTGCCCCGCTGTGGGATTAATAAAGCATTTTGAATGTTGAATCTTTGAGTCCGCTGAACAGTGTGGCTGCCAAAGTGAGGTGAGCCTGGTTTGGACTGTGGCCTGATGCCACCTCTCGATGCCAGCAGGTTGTTAAGCTACAAGCTGGACGTACATTCACACTAATCTTCTTTTCGGCTGCATTTAAGGCGTTGGCTCACTGGCAAGCCCAGGTCAATATACATATATGTGTTTGTTTGTTTGTTCAGACTTAATAGGCTCACAGACACTGGGATATTGATGTTGTAGGGGCAATGTGTCCTCTGCTGTAACTCAGATTAACCTTTTTGTTTGCTCTTTAAGCCCAGTTCAGACCAAAGATTTGGCGACGAGACGAGTTGATTTCTTGCAACTTGTTGCGACGAGCCGGTCTGCAGCGTTCTAAAACCTGCCAACTCACACCAATGCGACGAGACGGTGCATCATCTCCATGACAACGCCTCGTCGTACATCCGTTCTAACTTCCGACTTTTAGGTTTTTTGTAGCTGGATATATCATTTGTTTTGTCTAAATATGAATGTGGGTAACGTCAGTGTTAGTGATAGTGAGGTGCTTGCTATAGTTAACATTTCTAGCGATGAAAACAGGTTTTTATTTCTCTGATTCATTGCTTTGTTCTAGCGCCGCTGGGCTCAGTCACTCTCTATCTCGCTTGACCACATATAATGTTACCGTGCTTTCGGGCGGTCACTTAAAACACGTCATGTGTAGAAGGCTTTAGACAGTGTGTAAAACAGAAAACAGCATTTATTATCTGAATATAGGCTGGATCATAGTTATTTGTAGCATTCCTGTCAAAGGTGCAATTCCCAGTTGTTGGATTGTAGGACAGAATTGGTGCATTCCATTTGTCCATTTAAAAAAAAGTCTTCACCACTGAAGGATTCTCAAGTAACTGAAACTGTACATCAGAGCTGCAACGAGTAGTCAATTGATTAGTCTTTTGTTGAATCAGCAAATATTTTTGATGATCGACTCATCGTTTTTTATGCAAAAATGTCAAATCAGATACTTTAATTCGCAGGGCAGTCCAATTTTGTTCCTGCAATGAACAAATAAACCTGGTGATATTGGTATTTAAAGTCTGGCTTGGATAGATACAAAAGGTGTGTGACTGATGTATGTTCTGTGCCAAATTGGGAATATGAAAACATTCACTTTTCTGTAGATTTGATTTATAAAACAAACATTTTCAAAATGCACTGAAAAAAGATAAAATGTACAGAATGCTTGGTACTAAGGGTGTAAATCACACGTTTTATCACAATATATTATATTTATTCTTTGGACAACGATACAATAATTGCTGATATCACAAAGTCTGCACCGATACTATCTTGATTCAGTTCAATTTAGGGGCATGCGACCGATATAAGTCTATACATTAGCCCATTTAACACAATCCGTTACATTTATATACATAAAAAATATATGATTTCACAATTTCATCATAAAATATATATATATATACACATACATAAACACACACACACACACACACACACACACACACACACACACACACACACACACACACATAAAGTGGGACTTGCAAAGTAAAGGCACATCTTAAAGATAACAAAATGTATCAATATTTTCATTTTGTATCGTTAATATTGAATTTAATTCAATTTTATTTATAGTATCAAATCATAATGAGTTATCTCAAGACACTTTACAGATAAAGTAGGTCTAGATCACACTCTATAATTAACAAAGACCCAATAATTTCCCCAAGAGCAAGCATTTACTGCAACAGTGGCGAGGAAAAACTTCCTTTTAGGCAGAAAACTCGGACAGACCCAGGCGCTGGGTGGGCGGTTGTCTGACGATGCCGGTTGGGGATGAGATGAACAGCGGCAATTATAGTCACAATAAAGATAATGGAACTTTGACTAGAAATAGTAGTTCATGGCAAAGCAGGGTGTATATTGTATATATGTATTGGATTGTTGAGGATTGAATCAATATATCGATCCTGATCGATGTATCATTACATCCCTACTGGGTACCGGGTTAGACATGTAAAAAGGCAGATCATCAGCATTTATGGAAATGCTCTATATCCCATCTCTTAACCCCAGTGAACAAGGTACACGTCTTCAGTGCTATAGACAAGGTTTGATGGCAAGTGTGAAAAGGGCAGGGGGAAGGGGCCATCCCTGGCGAGACTAGCGGGAAGAACAGTGATTATTGTTGGTTAAAACGCGCACCTCGCGAGATGAATAAAGCAAATGTATCCAGGAGGATAGATTGTTTCACCGTGAAACAGAGGTAGCTCCACTCCACCCGATCAAAAGTTTTTAAGCAGAGATAGAGACAACTACCTCAAGACTAGTAGGAGAGGCTGGAGAATCAGTGACACCTAAAAGTCTTCGGTTGTTTGTAAAGGAATGACGGGTTGTCACGAATCCTGTTTTGGATTGCAGGATAACCATCCTTCCTTGAGACTTGCACGCAGGAGTCTCTGTAAGGTTTATAGGCCATTCCAAATCCTGATGTTCACCCAGGGAGATCTTTGGGATAGTCAGGTCTAAGATGAAATTGGACATTTCAGAGGTGTCGTCTGGACCCTCAGATGTATACAATTAGGGAGTAGAGTGATCCGAAAGCACCATTATTTCTCTTTGGCTCCATTGTAAGGGTCTCCAAGCTGTTGTGAATTGGTTGAATTAATCGTGACACAGTTCTGCTCTTCAACTGTTGGACCGGATGATGACCTGGCCTATCGCTGTGTTCATACAAAGCATCCCGTGTCTTAAGTAAAAGGGCTCAAAGAGCTGTAGAGTACAGAGAGAACCCAAGTACTCACAGACCCAAGAACATTTAAAAAAAAAAAAGGAAGTTGGTATAATATCTACTGGGCTCGAGGAAGATTTCATACTGCTAACCAGATCAGTGAGTTCTTGTAGCGAAATTGGAGCACAACAGTTCAAGATTGGAGGCTGGGTCAAGTAAACCGAATAGGGAGTAGAAGATGGAATAATGCCATTTCTGACATCACTAATTTTATTGACAAAGAAATAGAGAAAGTAATTGCAGTCCTTATTTGAAAACACCTGCACTTCAGAAGGAAGTATCGTGTACTTTTGGTGGTATGGACCTTTTTTTACAGCAGCCATTTTGACACGTCGTAGTAGGAAAATGACAGCTGAACTTGATCACCTTAACGATGGCTCAGTTCCATCAAGTGTCCCAGTAAGATATTTTAGTGAGTCAACATGCACAATACCAGGGCCTCTCCTAAGTGGAATGCAGCCATCATTAATGGGTTTGAATACACCTGTGCTTTTCCTACTATGACATGTCAACATGTCTGCTGTGAAAAAGATCTATTGGTACCGACTAATAGATTTTTTGTATTTGGACATCCCTAGGATGTAGTCTCAACCGGTTTGGATTTAAAACCAAAGCTCAACAATCAGGTGCATGATCTTAAGTGGCGATAGCAGATTATTCCACTGAGGCTAGGGAAGGTTAACGCTTTATCCATGAAAATGTAGTCTATACAAGATCTAAGATTGCTTTCATTGTCCCACATAAAAGACAATATTTCTCACGTCAGAAATAGCGCATTCCTATTGGCTGTTCGTCAAACGAAAATGCCGTGCACAAGACGGAGAGACAATGTTGCTAAGAGTTTAGCCGTATGCTAACAGTTGCCAAAGGCTCTAGTCTGCAGCTAATTCAAGTTCAGGTTTACAGTATGTAGCTAGCTATAGCCTCGAATTACAATATGTCATCTCCAAATACTTTACAGGCCTACAAGTTTGCAACGAAAGCAGGCAGCAAAACATTACGCTTCATACAGTAAGCGTGAGCTTTTCTAGTGGGAGGGGCTTAAGACAGAGAGAGGAGAGCTGCAGGTCTGCATTTTCAAATTCTGTCTCTTTTTCGTCGCCTTTCCAGAAAACTGCCTGCCACAGCTTTAAGGAGTGCCTTTAAGAACGCCGCTGGGAATCAACCTAGATCTGACCAGTGCAAACATAGACCCTGAATCTGTGCCTTATTCATAATCTGTACATAATAAATTTCAGCCAACTATGTGAAAAGGCTTCACGATTGTAAGTTCTGTGCATGTGATGCATACAGAGTCACATTAGCGCCAAGGTATAATCACCAGTCTGTGTTCGTTTCTACCAGAATTCACTGACTGGACAAACTGGATGCACAGTCTGTCTTTCATTCTCTTTACTGCATCCGTCCTGGTGCTTGACTTACTGAGCAGTTAGAAACTGACATGATTGACTGAAATGTTGCCTCTTTGTCAGAGTGTGTGTGTGTGTGTGTGTGTGTGTGTGTGTGTGTGTGTGTGTGTGTGTGTGTGTGTGTGTGTGTGTGTGTGTGTGTGTGTGTGTGTGTGTGTGTGTGTGTGTGTGTGTGTGTGTGTGTTTACCAGACTATAAATGTCTTCAGTTTGACGTCAGACGCTGGCTGCTGTGGAATGCTGCTCTCTTGCCAATCGGACAGTTGTGTACACACACACACACACACACACACACACACACACACACACACACACACACACACACACACACACACAAGGGACAGTGTGTGTTGTAGTGGAAGGGGAGACACGTGCGTCACAGTGAAACACCAGAATATTTGTTTAGGTAATTTAGATCTGAGTGGCCACACACACACACACACACACACACACACACACACACACACACACACACACACACACACACACTTATTTATCCCCAGCTTTCAGTTTTGGCTTTTAACTGAATTTTCCTAAAACGAACACAGTGACTGAGCTAGCTGAACGGTAGGGCTGCACAATTAATCGCAATTTTATCGAAATCGATCGCGATATTTGTTAAAGGCGTAATATGTGCCAAGTCGTTCTGAATGAAGTATTGTGGTGCTGCAGAGACGTCCCCAGCCTACAGATTGTTTCCTACAGACTAAAGAAAAAAAAAAACTAGGAATCAAAATGACAATGAAATGGCCAATACATTTTACAATTCGCACACATCTATTTTTACTCGCAAATGCGAGTGAAAGGCTGGCACTGTCGATGTACTGCACCGTGCAGTGCATCCTTCTCTTTCTATGAGGTCAAAGGTCAGATGTCGAGGCTGCGACTAAAGACGGAAGATCTGGAATGATGAAATCTTTCCTGTCACAATCCTGCCAAGCCGGGCTAATAGGCTTGGTCTAACTGTGGATGTTGGTGTTTGATTGGCTTAGCGCCCACGTGGCACAAGCAGAAAGGGATTGCCAAAGGACAGGTGGTGACCATTCAGAACCCCTTTGCGCAGAGACAGTCATAGGTCACACTACACCGTAGATAATTCCTAATTCAATTTCCTCCTTGGTTCCCACTCGCACCCACATGGGAGGGACTGAGAAGTTGTCGATGTTCAAATTCTTTGACCAAGTCCTGGATCTTCACAATCCACATACCTGTTGAAGTTTATTGATCACAATAATGTTGTTATGTCATATTTTAAATATTTTGTGTTATTTGATGCTATCTATACCGTGCAACTAGGGCTGAACGATTTAGGTAGAAAATTGAATTTTCGATTTTGCGGTTACGATTTAATTAGTTTTTTTTTTTTATTTAATTTTTTTTTATAAAGTTGAGCTAAAGTTCAGTAGTCACTGTGTAACAGATAAAACACGTCACAACGCCAAGGGTTGTGAGAATCGTTGATTGAGTAGCATGAAGTTGTATCTGAGAGTAGCTGCTGCAAACGTGGTTTGTTGTATTTTGGTGCACAGCCTGTGCCCCTAGTGTTTGTTTGACGTTTACGACCCCAGTGTGGGCTTTCTCACAGTAAATTCAGGGAGGGAGGCAGCTAGTGGATCAAGGAGAGATGACTACCATTTGAGACACAAATGAAATCACACTGAAACCATGCAGGAACTCATAGTCAACTCAAGGCGTAAAAGCCCCCAAAAATAATCTTTTAAATAAAGGAATAAAAAATAAATGAAAGATCCACTGAAAAAAGGACATTACTGTAAACAATCTGTGATATGTGACGTTTTTCCAGCATTTATCTTATACAAAAAAACAGTTAATATAATAATAATAGAAAGAGGAATGAAAAATGTTAAACCAAATGGTACACAAAACTACTACTACTACTACTACTACTACTACTACTAATAATAATAATAATAATAATAATAATAAATATTGCACATTAACTAATTGCATTCTTTTAAATTTTGATTTAATTGTTCAGCCCTACGTGCAATGGTAGAGATTTGGAAATCCCGTTTCCGCGTGATCTTGTGATTCTCGCGTGATCTCGGGATTCCAGCTGCCTTCGCAACGTTACGTGATTTTGCGAGATGGAGAAGGAGAGTGAAGTTGTAAATAAAGAGCAAAAGGAGCCATCACAACCTTGAAAAAAACGTGAAAATATTCGTATTTATATTGACGCTGGAGTTAAATGATTACCACTTATTTGCGTACTGTAATTTATTTTGACAGTGTTTTGTCAGTTTAAAAAAAAAAGAAAAAGAAAGCAAGAAAGATGAGTTAATCCTGTAGGAATAGTCTTTAATTTTTCTTTTGGAACTCTAAAATACAAAATGTGTGATTTTTTTTTTTTTTTTAAATTATTTTTCATATTGCATTGACTGAAGTCACCTGTTGACCTTACAACCTGTAACACTTGAAATTATTGTTCTCAAGAACCGTAAAGCTTCCATTTTGGGAGAATATTTGTTATTTTGCTTTTATTTTCCAGCTCAGGTGCTGTCTCATGTGAGGTTCATTGTTTTTTTGTTGGTGTGGAAGTTCCAAATGAAAGAAGAACATAATCAAATGTGTTTTTAAACCACTTCTTAATCTAATTTACAGAACAATTACTGTATTGTGATATATACCATTAGCGTCATATAAAATGTGTATATACTATGATAGAAGATTTTGGCCATATCGCCCACCCCTATTATATTTCATTCCTTATCTTAACTTCGCACTACTTTTTGTGTTTAGATTCTGATTTTTGTTGTTACTTGTGTCATCCTTCCTTTTTCCTTTCTCATACATCTTTTATTAGCGTTGTTGGAGGGAACCTGAGACGACGGCCTCCCTGTAAATGCTATGCACATGATAAATAAAGCCCTTAAACCTTGAACCGTATCTATCTGTGAGGCAGCATGTTAACCTGTTGCAGCTGTTGCCTACCGTACACTAGAAGACTTTGAACAGACTTTGAGAAGACTGAAGTCTGACACCATCTCACATCTAAAGACAATCACTCCACATCTAACCGGAAATACTGGGGACCTAGATTAGAAATGAACAAAGCAGAGAGCAGAACAGAGCTGCTGTCGGCTGCTGCACTTGTGCTCATTTACACATTGGTATCATTAGATGCGTTGCATGTCTCACAGAAAGGGAAAAAAAACAAAAATGTACGCACAATGACTGATGCTGGTGAGTGGCTGTCTAACATTAAGGGCTCTATTTCAACGATCTAAGCGCACGGCGTGAAGCGCCTGGCGCAGGTGCGTTTAAGGCGTGTCCAAATCCACTTTTGCTAGTTTAACGGCGGAAATAGGTGTGTTTTGGGCGTAACATGCAGTAAACCAAGCAGAGTGTCATCTCCCATTCTCTTTAAAAGCCAGGCGCGTTTGGACCTCGGCACATTGCTATTACGATGGCGGATTTGCATTGTAATATTTTTATTTCTAATCTTTTGCATGTTTGTGTGCTACTGCGCTTCCCTCTGTGTGTGTGTGTGTGTGTGTTTGTGTGTGTGTGTGTGTGTGTGTGTGTGTGTGTGTGTGTAACAAGCATAGTGTGCGCGCGCTGTGCACTAGCCTAATGCGCATTTTACTAATGCGCTGTTAAAATAACAATGAAATGCTGCAATATTGACTTTAGACCAGGTTTTTGTTGGTCAATGGTGCGATCACTTCCCCGCTGCCTCAAGACAGCAACACACCCAGAATGCACCTGAACACTTTTCCCTGTAAGACCAGCACGCACCATGGGCACAGGTGCAATTGCTATTTAAACGACGCGGGCGCTGGATGGACTTAAACTAGCAAAGACACTTGTGTTGGGCGCAAGACAGGGTCCTAAACATCATAGAGGCTCGATAGGCAAATAGGGTTGTCATGGTATTGGTACTGGTACCTGTATCATTACATTACATGTGATTTAGCTGACGCTTTCATCCAAAGCGACTTACAATTGCTTTATATGTCAGAGGTCGCACCCCTCTGGAGCAATTGGTTGATGTACCACAGTGGGAATGGAACCAGGGTCTCCCACACCGAAGGCATGGGTCATATCCACTGCACCTTCACTTCCTCCGAAATGTTTAGAATGATACCCAGCTCTGGTCAACACGTTTTCCAGTCTAATTATTTTCTCTCTCTCTCTCCCTATGTCTGTCTGTCCTGCAGTAGTGGAGGTGAAGAGCAGCCTCCCATCGGGCATGCAGAGCCCAGGAGGAACAGCAAGCGAGCAGAGAGGAGGAGGTGGAGAAGGGGGTGAGTGGGGGTGGGTCCGTGTTTCAAATAGGGGCCTTTCTTATACTGCACTGTATCTTTTAATATTGTATTTTACACCTCCCTTCTTCTATTTTAGCAGTTTTGATTCGTATCGGGATCGACCGGTACTGATTTATAAAGGCCGATACCGATTATTTGTAGTTAATAAAACTGATAACAGATATTTGGAACCGATATGCATATACAGTGAAAATGAAGATTTTAGAATGTTACAAGCTCCAACACCAAACTTTGTTGAAATGCTTTAAGCAATTATTTAATAAATGAGGGAACTTTCAACATAATCCCCAGTAGAAGAGAGTCCGATAGTGTTGTGGGCGGGACATTAAGTGACAGACACAGAACTGTAGCCGAGCCACAGTAAAATGTATTTGAGTTCTGAGTTTAAAGTCAGAATTCGAAGAATGAAGTCAGAATTCTGAGGATAAGGAGTCCGACTTTTGACTTAAAACTCAACTTAAATTAATGTTTTCTATGTGGCACTAATCCTCTTCCATAGTTACTTTTGAAAAAAGAATTGCTTGATAAAATCACACTTACACAATTAGCAGTGTATTCAGGATGAGTAAAGTCCAGCTCTTGTCCATTGCTGCCTTTCCAGGTGGTGGTCCGGGAGAAGGCCCAGGAGCGGGAGGCGGAGGCAGCCCGGTGGATCTGCGGACGGAGCCCAGGGTGTGCTCTCTGTCGGCGGGCGCGGCGGCGGCGGCGGTGGACACAGCCATGAGGGAGCAGCAGCTCCAGCAGGAACTTGTGCTACTGAAACAGCAGCAGGAGCTCCAGAAACAGCTGCTGTTTGCCGAGTTCCAGAAAAAACACGAAGTGCTCACCAGACAACACGAGGTCCAGCTGCAGGAACACCTGAAGGTAGCTACCCCAGGCGTTCACTCAGTAAGGCGTTCAGACTGGGAAACAGCCATACGGTGATCCGCCGCAGGGTAGTCCGGCAGTGGAGGGTCATAAACAGACCATCTGTGTGACGTCCTGTTGTGTTCTTTAACCCCCCCCCCCCAATGTAGCACAAGTAGACTTTATATTCCACAATTACTGTTTTTCATCAGATTACAAACAATTAGTTTTTTTGAAATGTCTCATCCTATATTGTGTTAAGAAGTGTATTATTCAAAAGACAGTCCTTCCAGAAAAATGCGGAGTTTTTTTGTGATTTTTGCGGGCAAAAATCCTTGATTGTGCGGCACGTTTTCTTAAAAAATGCGATGGAATATGCAGTAAATTTATGCAATGAAATGCATCGCATTATGCGGGAACTGGCAAAAATTGCGGGAACTTGCAAAAACTGCAGTTTGATGAAAAAGAGAAAAAAAAGGGATTCCCCCAACACCCTGCTTTTCGAGGATGTTAACGTCGCGTAATTACGTCACTTCATAACAGATAACCATAGACAGATGGTTTATCCAATCAGCCTACCAGTATTTTCAGACAGCGGTAGCCGCTCGCTAATGCTTTTTTTCTCTTGGATCCTTCTTTTGGAATATGGTCCGGGAACCTGAAATGGGGCCTTTTATTCCTAATTTCTCGTTACAAAAACAGCAAATCTCCTTTACCGACATGTTGCTTGCATGCTGAGCTAACGAGCTATGCTTTGCCTGCAGCAGCAGGGGCTTGTGGTTGTATTTTCATACGCTTCGTGGATCTGATTGGTTGATTTGGCCCGTCTATCACCAACACAGGTGATAGACAGATGGTTCATCCAATCAGCTAACCAGTATTTCCGCCCCTTCCCAAAAGTTCTCCAACGGAAAGTTCCCAGATGGATATGCCGAGCAAATGCGAAGCAATCCATCTGGCGGAGTCAGGTTAACGTTCCCATGGCAACAGGGGAAAATGGCTGCTCTTGTGTGAAGTAAACGCAAATTTTTCAACTTTTTGCTAAGATATATGTGACTTTTTTGAAAATGCTGGGATTATGAAATCATGCAAGGCCCGCATATTTTGCGCGGAAATCGGCAATTTATGCGGCGAAAGTGCGGCATATTTGAAAAAATGCGGCCCCCGCATAAATATGTGGACTTTGGCTGATTATGCGTTGAATTATGCGATCGCATAATCACGTTTTTTCTGGAGGGACTGGAAAGAGAGTTGCAGCATTCAACACTATGGAATGTGAATCACAATACTTCTAGAATAGCGTTGCAAAATCGAACCAGCACCCACGCACGGCGAAAGAATCGAATCGGGACAGAAGCACATCGTCCCAGCCCTAACCTGCTACATAGCGAGTGCCGGCTCAGTAAAACGTGGATGTGTGTTCGTGCGTGTGCATGTGTGTGTGTGTAAGCAACAACAGGAGCTGTTGGCGGCGAAGCGGCAGCAGGAGCTGGAGCAGAAGAGGAAACTGGAGCAGCAGAGGCACGAAGAGCAGGAGAAACATCGGCTGGAGCAACAGCTGCTGCTGCTCCGGAACAAGGAGAAAGGCAAAGAGAGTGGGTCACGCTGCTGCTAATGCTACGTGCTAGCATCAGTGGTGGGGAGCACTTAAAAAATAATTTCGGGGTACTTGCTAAGGGCTGCACAACACGTCTTTTTATCGTCATCGCAGTCTTAACTGGCGCAATACACAGGCTGCGACATGTCGGGGAAAAAGACACTATTTTTTAGTGGTGCCTTTTCATATTCACTTCAGTGTCCAATAAAAGAATGTTGGAAATGATTTCCTTTCACTTTTTTTAAGTTCAACAAGCAATTTGTTGTATTTTAGGAGAATACTGAAAGCGACAGAATAAACAACAGAGTATACTTTAATATCTGTTTATGTATCGCAAGTAATAAACATGATTTGGATGGATATTATACAGTTGCGGCTGATAATTATAATGCCTTTTTAATGGTTAATAAGTACTTTGTGAAGCATCTGTAAACATTATTTAGATATATCTAGCTAATATCAGTGCACAAATAATCGTTTTTATAGATCACCAATAAAAGTTAATTTAATTCATGTTAATTGACGCTCTAACCCACTTATAAACCATGTATAAACCATTAACTAATTCAATTAGCATATGCTGCAACTGTTTATAGATGTTTTACAAAACGGTTATTAACAATGACGAAGTATTAAGTATCTATCTAAATGTATAGACTAATTTTGTTTTTATATTTCACTATATACTAATGATAACATAAATCATAACATTATAATTCATTGTTTGTTAACAGTGAAATGACTATTAACTAAAGTTGAATTAACTATCAACTGACGTCGCAGAGTCTGATTAATACAAAAAATCAACAAATAAATGATTATGCATTTTTATGAATGAATATATTGATATATCCCTTTACAAGCTACCTGGCGGTATATAAACAACAACAAAAAGTCAGCCCCTCCTTTCCGTCACTAATTATAATTAGGGCTGTCAATCGATTAAAAAAAATTAACTAATTAATTGCACAATTTGCTGTAATTAATCGCGATTAATCGCTTTTTTAAATTGAGACTGAAGCTTATAATAATGGATATTTAAATGCTAAATCATTTAACTTTGCAAATATGAAGAAAAAAACAAACAAGGAAAGGTTCTGCTAAGTTCAGAATGTTTAATATCTTTCAGAACAACAGCAGCAACAATTTGGCTTATTTAGTCCTGCTGAAGGCTGCTGAAACGGCTACAAACTGTCTGACTTGAGAGCAGATTTTTGTCACCGTCCCCGGCTGCTGTCGCCTGCTCTCGTCTACTTTACAGGCGAGGCGCAGTTCATCTCCAACGAGCCGAGAGTTCAGTAGGCGGCAGGGCAGTCGGGACTCACCCGGAAATGGCGAGCGGAGTGAGGTGACGTGACTAGTCTCTCAAAATCTGACGAAAATCTTCTAAACTGACCTTTGTTGAGCTGATATGAAGACAGATTCAGCAACTGCACGACCTATTTCTCGCTTAAAATGTTTTCAGAAATATGTTTCAGTGAACTATTTTAGTACAATATGAGATTGTATTCTGAACGGCCGCCATGACAGTCTGGCTCTCAATATCCGGAGAAAACCAACCCATGTGACGCGTTCCTCCAATCAGCTGCCGGTTTTCATTACTTGGGCAACAATACAGAGTAGCGCCGCCTGCTGTTATGGAGACGTATTACGTTTCTCAGCCGCCACATGAAGTAAACAAACACAGCTGCGTTAATTTCGTTAATTTTTTTTAACGAGTTAAATATTAGAAAATGAACGCAAAAATGAACGCGTTAATTTTGACAGCCCTAATTATAATTCAATAATACAATATACAGTATATGATTGTGAAATGGGTCATTCTGTCTAATGAGTACTTTAACTTTTGGTACTTTAAGTCTATTATCCGTTTACTTAAGTAAGACTTAAGTAAGTAAAAGATCGGAGTACTTCTTCCACCACTGACTGCCGTGCTATGCACACGTCATTTACAGGGGAGGGATTGGGGGGGATTGGGTTACAGCCCCCCACCCCCAAAAAAAAACTATTATAATTTCCTTTACATAAATAAAGACATTTGCGACATAACTTGATGCAGAAAATGCACAAATTGTTGCAGACAAATTCACCAGAATGCAGAAAATTAGTCAAAATGTCAATTTTGCTCAACAGTGGAGATCTCAACCCCCCCCCCCAATGTTGGACCAAAAGTTACGCCCTTGTGTGCACATGCTGGCTGTGTGAGAACCGTGACGTGCCCTGATTGCTGTCCTCACTCTTTGATTGTGTTTCGGAAGGTGCAATTGCCAGCACAGAGGTGAAGCTGAAGCTGCAGGAGTTCCTTCTCAATAAGAAAGAACCAGGCATCGGTGGACTGAACCATTCCTTCTCCCCAAAGTGCTGGTGAGTTCTGCAGACACGGATCAGCCACATCACATTTTGCACGTTGCTTTGTTTACATGCAGTTTAAAAACCCGATTTTGAAATCACCGACTGCATACTGCAGACGACTGCAGTAAGCGTGTACTGCAGTTCATCAGCACTATGTAGTATGAATCGTTTAATTCTGCAGTATGCTAGGCCAGGCTGAGCCTTTGAACAAGCTCTTAAAGCACTGGGCAACAAAAAAATCAACAAGCTCACACCACCATTGCAAATGAAAAATATACCTTATTGAGCTTTGCACAGTTTGTTTCCTTTATAAGATGCTGAAAATGTATAAAAACTGAAACTTAATTTATAACATCTTTATGTGAAATATAAATTCAAAAGTAGTGTATAGTGCAATTTTATTTGAAATGTTCTGCTATATGAACGAAAGTGCCGTAACGTTTGTTCTGCACTTAACATCAGCATTTGTCTTTATACAGTAGCAGTTAAATAACATATTTAGTGTAAATCTCAACTTAAACAATGTACAGTAATCACAGCAAATACAAAATTACAGCTTATTGCCACTGCCAGGGCGTTAATGTTATCTTGTTTGAGATATATATATATATATATATAAACTGCCCACAAAATCCTGAGCCACACACATTCCACTGCTGTGCAACTTCAATAAAGTGTCCTGCGCACGTTTCAGCATAATTTTCATTCCAGTCAGAGCATGTGAACGCAGCGCCCTCTGTTCATCAATATAATGCATTGTAACTCCGAGGTAATTATAGTTACCCAGTGATGTCCAGTAGTCCCCCAGTGACAGCAACAGCGGGGGCACGTTGTAAAGTTGTCGCTTTTGCGGTCCTCTCCTTTTCATAACAACTGGTGTATTCTTCTCGTGATGGTGCGTCGTGAGGGAATTTCTTACCTGCTGTCATTTGTTTTGCGATTCTTAGAATGTTTCTCAGACCGACACTAATCAGCCTGCAGTCTGTAGCTATCCACTTTGCTATGGCATTTGTTAGCTTCTCCTGCCCCACTTCTCCCACACGCTGCATCTAACGTAGTCTGCCGACGCGCCACTGCTTGTTTCGTTGAATGATTTGCTGGTATCAATGCTGTGTATTTCATTTAGGTGATATTTCAGACGAAGAAGTACTCTGGTGATAAGAAAATTCAACTTTGCAGTGGTTACAAATAACTTTGGTTCTGTCGACTGCACCGTCTGGAAGAACTTTAAAATGAAAATGGCCATGTCAAAAGTTCCGTACCCTTCTCCATGTTTGTTGGTTTGTTTATCCGTCAGTTCTTTTCTTTTCCGCTTCCTGTAAGCGCGGCAGCAGTCAGCAACAGACTTTTACAATAATAAAAGAAATAATAAAAACTGCGTTAATGCGCGATAAAATAAATTGTCGGCGATAATGACGTGTTAACTCGCCCAGCCCTAGTATATGCATGTTATAATTTATTTTCAAGACGGGTATCTCTCTGCCCTGTTAGTCGCTGCTCTCCCTCTCTGCTGCCTGCTCGGTGGCCGGTGTGTGTGATTGACAGGCCGGTCAGCGAGCTTGTTACGTTTCATTTCGTTTATTTATTAAACAGGAAAAGATTAAAGACAATCGGGCCTGACTCAGACTGACTGAGACTGATTTTCAGCAGGTTACGCACGCAACCGCTTGTGGAGCTTTATAACTCCGAACAAGGGCCTCTGTCTGGGCTCTTGGCCCCCCATTCCCAAAAAGCCCAGTGTGTACGTTTACATGCACGCCAATATACCACCATGATTCCGAATATGACAATATTCCGAATTTGATACAGGTCATGTAAACAGCATATTCCGGTTGGATATTCAGAAGAAGGCCTTGTTCCGAATATAGCATTTTCCGATTAAGACGTGGGATATTCCGGTATTATTCGGGGTTTTAGACGCATTCTTTGGACTTCACAATCTGGGTTTTTACCGTAGGCTTATGGTCAGCTCTCTGCGTTGCAATGGTTGCTGTACACAAACCAACCACTTGGGTATCAACAGGTTTTTGGATATGCACACACATCGTTACGCAGACCTTTTCAAGAAGCTGGTTGAAGGAATGGCAGAGGGATGCTGTGTTCGCAAAGTCCACCTAAACTTTGAAAAAATCGTATTTTGCACGGCTACATGTAAACGGGAATTTTAGTGGAATATTCACTCTCATTAGCCACGTAAACAGCTTAGTCAGAATATCGTCTTTTTCGGAATAAGGAAAAAAAACGGAATATTATGTACATGCAAACATAGTCAGGGACATCACCGATTGAGGAATTTCAAACAGGAATGTGGGCGAGGCGTTTCAGGCAGTTCAGAAAAAGTGCCGTCTGTGGGAAAGAAAGCTACATTTGGAGTAAAATGTTTTTTTTTTTTTTTACTTTTATACATCTATTACGTACACAAAAAACGATATATAACATGGTAAAAGACCAACAAAAAAAAAAAAGCATAATAGGGGCTCTTTAAGTAACCGGGGTATTCGTGCATGTATACACCTTAACCGGGGTGGGCTCGGCTACACGTCTGCGTATGCTCCGTAGGTTATCACTGCCCATCCCCCACTCCGCTGCAGTGGGTTTTGACCAGGCAATAGAGGAGAGACATTGGAAGCAGCGGCGCCAACAGCAACAACACAAGCTTTAAACCTTTAAACCCACTGAGGACTTCGCCATGGCACGTACTATCAAGAAGCTGGCGCTAAAAAGTCGTCCATGTTCTCCCTGCTTTCCAAGTTGCCGTGATTTAGACAAAAATCTATTTTCTGACCAGTTTTACGTTGTCAGAGTGCCAGATACTGTACCAGAGGTGGAGTTATGCTGCGTTCAGACGCCAACAAAAAGCAATCTGGCGGTTTTCCGCAGGGTTGTACAGCGGTGGGGAGTGTCACTTAAAGGGATACGCCACCGTTTGTTGAAATAGGGCTTATCACAGTCTACCCCGGCTGTAGATAGGTGGGCCAACGCATTTTTTGTCTCAGTGCAAGTAATTAGTTTGTTTTTCTTGTCTTTTGTTGGCTCACTTTTACTCACAACATGCTAACCGGCAACATAGGATTCCATTCACTACGCTAAGCTAACTAGCTTAGTCAGTTCAGTGCTTGTGTGTCTGCCGTTTTAAAAACGTTCTTGCGGCGGCGATAGAGGCAGTGACGTTTCCTGTTTCCTGTACGGGACTCTCACACCGCCTCAAAACACACACCCACAGGTCTGATCTCCGGTTACGTGACTGGGCCACCGCAGCGTGACGTCGGGTTGTGTTTCTTCAGAAGTTGAATCCGTCTCCACTTTTCGTCGCAGTCCACCGCTGCAGTTCTTTCCGTGTTCCCCCCCCCACCCCCCTGCCGAAGCCTAAACACACTACCCCCATTCACAATAAATGAAAAGACCTGTGTTTTCGGCCGCACCGTGTTGACGGCCGACCCAGGCTGTGTAAATGCACAATCTTCTGTATTATCACTTACACAGTGATTGCAGTGAACTGGACTGTGTAAATGGTCAAATGTCTCTCAGTCACAGATCAGAGAGTGTGATACCCTCCTCATCGCCTGACAGGACACTGAGCAGCTGATCTTTAGTGTGTGAGGCTTCAACAGTTTTGCAGTCTGACCTAAAGTCAAACAAGCTGCTTTAATACTCACTGAGAGTGTGTGAGTGGCTTTGTAAAGCAGGCCCTGTATTTCTGGATGTGTCCTACACTGCCTTCAGCAAGCAGGACGATTCCTAGGAGAGAGTGGGATGTCGCGGGTTTATGGCACTGAGAGTGACGTAGAAATAATAATTGCATGTCGTCGTCATCAGTGGTTCTCTTCTTGACAGTTGCGCTTTGAAATATAAGACAGTGGTAAAATTTGCAGTTAAAAGCACCCCTTTTTGATCAACTTGAATTACACGGATGTAACTTTCATTATCTCTTATATACTATGTACAGTATGAATGCAAGGATATGATGACAGCATTAATTAAAACTTGTGTTTCTTAAGACATAAATGTAGCCTATATGTATTGTAACTAAAAAAGAAGGCAATGCGACAGCAGTTTTACCAGCCAGCTAACTCTCGCTTTCTCTCCTGTGTGTGTGTGTGTGTGTGTGTGTGTGTGTGTGTGTGTGTGTGTGTGTGTGTGTGTGTGTGTGCGTGCGTGCAGGGGAGCCCAGCACATCTCCCTGGAGCAGGGCTCTCCTCCGCAGAGTAACACTCCAGGAACTCCTCCCTCCTACAAACTGCCCCCACTGCTGGGAAACTACGAGGGCAAAGACGACTTCCCGCTCCGCAAGACAGGTAGGAGAGACGCACACAGACAGAGGGAGGGTGTGTGTGTATGCGTATACGTATCTGATTTGTCACTTGTAATGTAAAAGTAGGCTGACGAAGGATTTTGTGTAGGTGGAGTGTGGTGCTAGGTGTGTATGTGTGAGTCTGAGTAACAAGGGGAGAGGTAGCACGCACGCCCATTCCATTCAAGCCCTTGCCAAACCAGTTAACACAATGCTAATTAAGCCTATCACGGTGAGGGAAAGCTCTCTGTATTTCTCAGTATTCTGCACTCCAGCTAATTGGTTAACTAAGCCCTATCCCAGTAAATGCAACACGTGGCACACTGCAATGGTAACGGTGGCAGATTTACTATTAAAAATGCAATGTAATTTCAGAACCAGGCAGTGCATTTCCATTTATTTTATGTTTTTTAGACATGGAAAACACTGGAAATTTGGAAATAGTGTGCCACCAACTGTTTATCTGGATTTGTCCAACTCCTAATATTCACGTTACAGTAGTGGATTAATTTGCCGCTGACGTCGAGTGGCGCAGTCTAGAAGGAACTCAGTCCTCCAAGTCAGGAGTTAAGCTGAGGGAGTCAATGAGTTCTAGGAAAGGGTTCCATGTCTCTAGTAAGGTCGAGATAGAGCCTCTGAGTGAAGATCTTAGCTTCTCAAGCATCAAATTGTCGAGCGCCTCTTTAATCCAACAGTGTAGATGTGTATGGGGGCAGGAGAGCCTCTAGTGTTGTGGGAAGACTGTGGGCCGGGCATGAACCCTGTCTGATCTAGCGAGATAATGGAGGGCATCACCCGTTGAAGACGGAGTGAAAGAACCTTTGAGAGAATTTTGAGGTCCACATTGAGGAGTGAGTTGGGTCCATAGCTGCCGCAAAGCAGGGGATCTTTCCCCTTCTTAAGAATTAGGGAGATAGTGGCCTTCGACAGGGTGTCCGGCAGGCCACGGTGCCGAAATGCCTCTTTGAACCTCTGCAGCAGTTATAAGACCACCCAAGTCATTCGTGGTTTCGACGTCTATTTGGGGGAAGGTTATATCATTAAGGTTTAAGGTGTTGTCATATTAGCATACTAGAATATTAAGCTTATGGTAGCTTCATTAGTTGGTTTAAAATGTTGTCATATTAGCATACTAGCATATTAAGCTTATGGTAGCTTCATGAGTTGGTTTAAAATGTTGTCATATTAGCATACTAGCATATTAAGCTTATGGTAGCTTCATGTGTTGGTTTAAAATGTTGTCATATTAGCATACTAAGCTTATGGTAGCTTCATGAGTTGGTTTAAAATGTTGTCATATTAGCATACTAGCATATTAAGCTTATGGTAGCTTCATGAGTTGGTTTAAAATGTTGTCATATTAGCATACTAGCATATTAAGCTTATGGTAGCTTCATGAGTTGGTTTAAAATGTTGTCATATTAGCATACTAGCATATTAAGCTTATGGTAGCTTCATGAGTTGGTTTAAAATGTTGTCATATTAGCATATTAAGCTTATGGTAGCTTCATGAGTTGGTTTAAAATGTTGTCATATTAGCATACTAGCATATTAAGCTTATGGTAGCTTCATGTGTTGGTTTAAAATGTTGTCATATTAGCATACTAAGCTTATGGTAGCTTCATGAGTTGGTTTAAAATGTTGTCATATTAGCATACTAGCATATTAAGCTTATGGTAGCTTCATGAGTTGGTTTAAAATGTTGTCATATTAGCATACTAGCATATTAAGCTTATGGTAGCTTTATGAGTTGGTTTAAAATGTTGTCATATTAGCATACTAGCATATTAAGCTTATGGTAGCTTCATGAGTTGGTTTAAAATGTTGTCATATTAGCATACTAGCATATAAAGCTTATGGTAGCTTCATGAGTTGGTTTAAAATGTTGTCATATTAGCATATTAAGCTTATGGTAGCTTCATGAGTTGGTTTAAAATTTTGTCATATTAGCATACTAGCATATTAAGCTTATGGTAGCTTCATGAGTTGGTTTAAAATGTTGTCATATTAGCATACTAGCATATTAAGCTTATGGTAGCTTCATGAGTTGGTTTAAAATGTTGTCATATTAGCATACTAGCATATAAAGCTTATGGTAGCTTCATAAGTTGCTTTAAAATGTTGTCTCTGGCTGCCTTTTTTATGTTTCCAGCTGGCAAAAGGGTCTTAAATTTGCACTTGATGGCTGCGTACGTGATGTTGTGCTAAAAGACTGAGGCTCTTTAGCTGCACTCATGCAAATCAGATGAACCGCGGTTTGGCTTTTTTGGGGGGGGCTGTAGTTCTGTAGTCTTACCAATTTCCGCTGAAATGAAGAATTGTGGTGTCATGCTTATTAAATATCCTCCCATGTGTCCCGGGATACTGTGTTTACACTCCTGCAGCCTTTCACATGATAACTGATATGTATGGATTTATACCATAAATGTAAAATATTAACATTTAAAGGATTTGTGCAAAATCCCTTCATGCTCATGTTCAAGTCTCGCTCAGTCAGATATGTCCCTGTCATGTCATTTCGCTGTCCTGATCCCACATAGTCAAAGGGTAAGCTATACTGCTGGATACTGTTAAGGCAGCTTGAACCAATATGACCTGGACGCTTCTCCTCCTCCTGCTCCTCGTTCTTCACCTTGGTCTTTTAGATTAAAAGTATCTTAGATTACACATGCCATGGCTGCTCATCCACCAATTAAACCAGCCAGCCAGAAGGTAACGTAGGATTAGCAGAAAGCCTATCCGCCCCTAATAACGTCTCCTGTTGGCAAATCACCAGACAACCTTACAGAGCTGCCAACTTTTCCCCAAACCTTGGAGTGAGATTTGGTGGGGCAAACCCAAATTTTTCTGCGTACAAAGCAAATTTCTTTGGCTCATTCAGCATCATTACTGTCACGGTTTAAATTGTGATTTGTTATGTGGGGGGGGGGTTCTCCCTAGGGGGGTCCGGGGGTATGCAACCCTGGGAGATTTTTTTTTAAAATAAACCATTAAATGGCACTTTCTGGAGAGTTTTGTGGAAAGAAATGGAAAAATCGACTCTTACATATGTGCAAAACTGCAAACTTTGCATTGTTGTAGTATCAACAGGTATTAGGGCATTTAGCTTTTACATTAATGTTTATCAGTTATCACTTGATTACACATTGTATTACCTTGTTATGATATAAGAAGTGACCCATACATTGTGCCAAACATAATGTGCCATATGAAGAGACAGTGCATCATATGACAGTAGCAACTGCTGAGAAGATTTGGGTCTGTGGTGACCAGGTCCACCTCACACAAACTTCTTTCTCCCATTCGCTCTCTTTACTACTACTACTACTACAACACACACACACACACTCTAGTGGTTCTCAGTGTAGGCACCAGGGACCCAAAGTTAAATTAACATTGGTCTACCAAAGGGATCTACTAGGACCACTGACATTCTAAAGACTGAAAACCACTGATTTACATACATTATAATCCTTTAAAACTAAATAAATAGAAATAACAATTTTTTGGACACCAGGGGGACTGGTGGCCAAAGACCAAATCTCATTAGATTAGGCAAGGAGGGAAATTCATTCTTCAATCAAGGTCTTTCCCCACCACAAGGTCCGGCAGAAAATAGACTGAAAAATACCAACAGCAAGACAAAAGACACAGCATGGCTCATTGTGTGCATCATGTGTCATATCACAGCTTTTCTCAAACTTTTTTTGTGCCAAGGTCCAGTAATGTTTGGCCCTCGTCCTCTGTGCCCATGCGTCCATTCTATGAAACATTTAATGAATTATTTACAGTTACATTTAGAGATGCACAGAGGTTGGAGATGCACAATAGTTACCCAAAGTTTCCCAGTATTCCCCCCCACTGGATTTTTATTTTACCTATTTCTACCCTTTTTTACATCAATTCGGCTCAATAGGTAGATCTATAGATAATCTCATATTTCAGGCATTTGACCGACCGGGTTGCAAAAATGTTTTCCCACTATGGCCACGCCACGACCCGCCCTTCAATAGCATTCACACACTACTATTGGCCAGGCGTCCTATCCCCTGACCAATCAGCTATCCTAACCTTAACCACACGAGCTGTGAAATGCCTAACCCCAACCAATCAAGCTGCTTTGTAGGGCGGGTCTTGGCGTGGCCATAGTGGGATTTGTAATTTTGCGACCGGGTTGACACTTCAGCGTGAGAAATCGGGGGTGTGGCGTGTGAGCGTGTGAAACCAATCAAATGCGTGTGTCTCACGGCCAATGCGTGAGAGTTGGCAGCTCTGACCTTAAAATAACCCCATGAAATACTCTGCCAAACAAAACACTGCTCTCTACACGATGAAACAAATAACACAAGATAAAAAGAAAAATCAAAATGAACAATACAGAAAAACTACTACATTGACATGAAATGTATTTTTTTTTATTTATTTTTTTATATCTTCCAAACAAGACTGTATTATGTTGATCCGTGCCAGGGATCATGGATTTATTTATATTTTTTTAATCACCAAGCTCAGCCATTTTCATTCCTCCCCTCTCCCTGAACCTCCAGTCTCAGAGCCCAACCTGAAGGTGCGTTCACGGCTGAAGCAGAAGGTGGCAGAGAGGCGGAGCTCTCCGCTCCTTCGCAGGAAGGATGGGACCGTTATCAGCACCTTTAAGAAGAGAGCCGTAGAGATATCTGGTACACACACACACACATACACGCCATTGCAATATCAGGCTGCCATTGTATATAAGAACTTGTTCTTAATTACTTGCCTGTAAAAATAACGGCGAAATAAAGTTAAACAAGTTATTAATGAACAATGTTTTTTCATTCTAAAAACAATAGAAAGAAAATAGACGGGAAAAACTCCGTAACAGTGTGTTCAGTGTGTAATGTGTAAACTCACCGTATACAAATCATTCTAATAATACTGTACATGAGACATTTTATGAATTAACCTGAAGATGAATTCCTCTCCCTCTCTCTTTTTCTGTGTGTGTGTGTCTGTGTCTCTCGACCAGTCTCCTCTCTCTGTAGTAGCGCTCCAGGTTCAGGTCCCAGCAGCCCCAACAGTTCCAACTCGGCAATCTCCAATGGCAACACAGGGTCGGTCCCCAACATACAGACTGAGGTACAAACGATTCCCTTTTTTTTAGTCTTCACCACATATATTATGTAAGTCTGCACAGAAGTGGATGTAAACTGCCACTTGACTGGTTGGCGGAGGAATACAACCCTGAGGCGGTTATTCTTATAAGATTGTAAAGCAGAATAAAAATTAGAACACCCAGACTTCTTGCACGCGTGTGGACATTTAAAAACACAGAGGCCCAAGAAAAATGGCTAAACCACCGGTGGAATTTGTGGACAGATGATGAGGACCTCCGTCTCACTTTACTAATTATTTTTGGGCATACATTTGGCATCCTTAAATATATATCAACTGAAACTGGTCTAGGCTGAATGACGGCATGCTTGAAGGAGGATGGGGCATAACTCACTTTGGAGGTCTTTATCATGGACCTAACTGTAATCAAACTAATCAAATACTTCATTAAGAACGCAATGTGGAATTACAGAATAGCCGGTAAGCAAGACTTAGCCCTAACCCTTGAATTTAAGTTTCTGCACAGGAACATCATTTCTGGGAAATGGTCTTCCCACTTGTAATTTAACAGGGATACTGAGGCTTGTAAATGCCAGCTCACAAGCATCGTCATTAATCCCAATATGTGCCGGTTAGCTTTTATATGAGGAGTGAAGTCTGAAATGTGGAGTGTAAACATGAAGTGGGATGAAACAAATTAGTCAGTGCTTACTGTAGATGTTAAAAAAAACAAAGTTTACCGTAGCAACTTGAATGAATCTACAGTACGGCGCACGACCGTCCGATCACCTTCTCAATCACCGCTGAGACTCCACAGAGCAAGACACAACTAACTAGTCTGCCTGTGTGCCTGTGTGCCTGTCTGTCTGTCTGTCTGTCTGCAGCTGAGATCTCTTCATCAGACGCTGGGGGCTGATGGGACATTAAGTCCTCTGAATCTCTACACCTCGCCGTCCTTGCCGAATATCTCCTTGGGGCTCCCTGCCAACACACACATCACGGTGGGTCAACACAACACACACACGCACACACACCCACACACACACACACACACCTACACCAGGCGTCTGCAACCTGCCCCCCCTCTCAAGTGGCTACCTGTGTCTTTCATAAAAAGTGATGAATAATGGTTATTTTCTCAACATTTTAGTTTTCATTCCTCATTATTGTAGGCCTAAAGTCATTCAAACATTTTCCATTTAGCCGACGTAACATTTCAGTCAAACCAAGCCAGTGCGTCGTTGAAGGCTCCAAAGAATTTTATTGAAAGACATTTACAGAACATGCACACTGCAAAGTAGAGAGCGATTTTTTTTGAACTGCTGCAGAAACCAGAGCAGAGCAAATGTACAGTTAAGAAATGGATCAAATGGTCAAAAATGACAACAAACATCACAATTGCTAATTTGGATTCATTAGGCTGTTACCCTCAAGGCTCAAATATGTTTGCCCCCACCACGCCCCTTCTCTACAGCCCTCCCAGGCGCTGTCCAACCAGCAAGAAGCTGAGCGGCAAGCCATCCAATCACTGCGAGGGGGCGGAGCTCTAACAGGGAAGTTTCTCTCCACGTCGTCCCTACCTGCAGGTAAGCTTTACCATAGCTCAGCATTTAAGTTATTTTGCTTTAATTATTATATTATTATTATTCATTTGCACTGTCCCCATCTTAAGTTAACTGAATTGAATTAATAATGTTGTTTTTTTTGCAGGGGTGGGCCATGAGGTAGAGACACCACCCCCCACCTCTCATTCTGCCCATTCCTCGTTGTTGCAACATGTACTACTGCTGGAGCAGGCCAGACAACAGACTGCAATGCTAGCTGGTAGACACACACACACACACACACACACACACACACACACACATACATACATACATACATACATACATACATACATACATACATACATACACACACACATACACAGACACACAGACACACAGACAGACACAGACAGACAGACAGACACACTCACAGATGGACATACAGACACACACACACACACACACACACACACACACACACACACACACAGACACACACACACACACACACACACACACACACACACACACATACATACATACATACATACATACATACATACATACATACATACATACATACACACACACACACACACAGACAGACAGACAGACACAGACAGACAGACAGACAGACAGACACACTCACAGACGGACATACAGACACACACACACACACACACACACACACACAGACATACAGACAGACATACAGACAGACACACACACACACACACACACACACACACACACACATACAGACACATTCTCACACATACAGACACATTCTCACACACACACACACACACACATGCACATGCACATGCACAACTACACGCAAGACCCAAGTGCATGCTAACAGTCCCGGTAGTGTCCAGCCATAGTATCCAACCCATTTCTCTTTCTGCTATGACCCTGCACCCACTTAGTCCCCATGTACAGCCAGTCGCCGCTGGTTACAGCGGAGAGAGGCGTGCCCAGCAGCATGCGGGCTGTCAACAAGTTGCCTCGCCATCGGCCGCTGGCTCGGACCCAGAGTGCACCTCTGCCCCAGTCCCCCCAGGCCCTGCAGCAGCTGGTGGTCCAGCAGCAACACCAGCACTTCCTGGAGAAACACTACAAGGTACAGCACATGTTGATAGGGCTGCTCGGTTATGGAAAACTAAAAAATCATAATCACAGACGTTTTTGGTCGACACGATTGCTCATTGACTTTTTGGAAAGTTTTTGCATTGATAGAACTTAAAAAAAACAAAAAAACAGTGACACAAATCAACAGTGGAAACATCTGTACCCTTAATACTTTTCCCGTTGAAGTTTTAGACCTCCCCTTCAGATTATTGGATAATTGCACAGCTTCTACGTTCACACACACACACACAAACGCACACACGTTCACGCACTAACATCTCCTTGTGTGTGCAGATGCTATCTAAGGGGACGGAGCTTCCCAGGCCGCCGCCCACCCACCCGGAGGAGACAGAGGAGGAGCTAACAGAAACCAATGACATGCAGGAGGACGACGAAGGGGCCAGCCTTCACAGGTGTGGAGAAAAAAAAGACAGTGCATTGTTTTAAAGATTCTTTTTTGGGCATTTTCTGCCTTTTAATGGATAGGACATAGATATGAGAGGTGGGGGAGGGGGAAGACATGCAGGTAATTGTCACAGGTTGGACTCGAACCCTGGACCTTCCGCGTCGAGGAATAAACCTCTATATACCGTATGTGTGCCTGCTCTACCAACCGAGCTAACCCGTCCACTGTTTGCATTTCTTTTAAACCAATCACAATGGTCTTGGGCGGCGCTAAGCTCCGGACGTGACTGCGGCAGCTCTGCAAAATAGTCTCGGGGGAAGGAACTTGTTTTGGTGGAACATTTGCACGCCGCAAAAGAAAACGCCACATGCAGTATTCACCCAATACAGGAACGTGAGCTATTTCAATCAGCTGGATATTGGTTGTTTGCTCTTACCAGTGTATCGCCGTGTGTATTTTGTCAATTCCCCCGCCAATCGGTCCTAAACGTCCCAGTTAGAGAGGAAATGCTTTAAACATATTCTCTGTAAATCTTTACAATCGTTCCCCGAAACAACCAAGCAGGCCTGCCTTGATGCACCATCCAAATTTTCTTCAAAACTTGCCATTTTCCGCGTGTACCTCGCTAGCTCCAAATCAGCTGTAGTTTCCCGATAACAAACACCATTTCGCAAGGCGAGGGACAACCAGCGGCACCGGATTATAATAATCCGGCGATCATCCAGTAAATGAACTGTCGTTGATCTAGACTAACGACAGATTCACGTTTTTGATTCTATTCTATTTGCTATGTACGTAACTGTAAACGTCTGCATGTTGTCTTTAAGTCTTCTGTGTTATTCGTACCAAATGCAGGCTTCAGAAGGAGGGCTCAGACGACAGCACGCCCTCCTCGGAGCACGCCGTTGTGCATGTGAAGGGCGAGGAGGAGCACGGAGGCATGCGCGTGAAGGGGGAGAGTACGGAGAGCGAGCTGGATGAAGAGGAAGAGGAAGACGAGCTCATCCAGCTGAGGGAGTGCGACGAAGAGGAGAGGGGGAGCTACACGCAGGTTTGTGTGTGAACGCAACGCTTCTCTCTGAATGGGCTTTGTTTTAGTTGCCTAACCATTAAAAATAGTCCCAGTGTATCTCAGCAGCTCCACACACTCACTCACACCTGATAGTCATTTGAAATAGTGAGCCAAAAGTAAAAGAAATGGTTGAAAAGCTTCTGCCTCTCCAAGGCGTATTAGGATGACTTACTTTAAAGTCACTCCCTACTTAAATCCTTACTTAAACTTAAATGTTAACAATTGTAAGACTGACAAATCAATCAAACTTGAGTCTTTTAAAAGTCTTAAATTAGCTCTAGGTCTTACATAATTTTAAACAGGTCTTAAAGGAGAATTCCGGTTGATTTCAACACGTAGCTCTGTTGTTGGAGTGCTGTCAGTAGCGAGAAAAACAAAAACAATCGGTGCTGCCTACACCGTGTTATCCTCCTGCTACAGTTTGCACCCAGGAGCCTGAAACAAGGCAAGTTTTAAACGTGCTTTTAGCTTCTTAACATGTTCGAAATGTCATTCCAAGTGCCTACCCATGTGAAGTGATTCCTTCCGAGTGAACACAGTGAATCTGACTGCAGAAGATAAAGAAATGCGTCAAAGTTGTGCTAATTCATACCTCTGTTTAGTTACGGTGTTGAGACGGAAGTAAGACAAGTGCTTAGGAACCGTCTACAAACTACAACACCGAAAAGAGATACAACAAAAATATGTATTAATTTAATGATGAAATAAGGTATTGTCTCCAAACTTACCTCAATTATAAATCATCTCCTGCTAGTTTTTAGCCTAGAAATCTAGATGCACCCTAGTGGCAGCAAATTTATTTCGTAGCCAGGGGGTCTAGGCACTCTCTCTGTTGGCTTGCGAGTTGAAAAACCAAATTCTGGTCAGGCACATCATGTATAGAGTTGGTGGGCGGGGCTTATGGCTGCTGCTGCTGGGAACGGTGGTCTTCTGGAAGACTTGGAGTTAAGCTTTTCTTTGAGAAAAGAACAAAAACGGCACAGAAATTCTTAAAAAGGAAGATGTAGTCAGAATTTTTCCGACCGGATACGGCAAAAGTTTAATCTTTCAACTAGCTCCGCTACCTTCTTTGTTGCTCTGCCTGGTTGTAGCGCTATCCTATTACGTGCAGAGGGAATTTGAAAGACAACCCTTTAACCCGCCCCTCGGATTGAGCCCTGTCAATTTTGTTGTATCTCTTTTCTGTGTTGTAGTTTGTAGACGGTCCCTAAGCACTCGTCGTACTGCCGTCTCAACATCGGAACTTAACAGACGTATGAATTAGCACAACTTGTATGCATTTCTTTCATATCTACTGCAGTCAGATTCACTGTGTTCACTCGGGACGAAACACTTCACATGGGTAGGCACTTGGAATGACATTTTGAACATGTTAAGAGGCTAAAAGCACATTTAAAACTTGCCCTGTTTCAGTCTCCTGGGTGCAAACTGTAGCAGGAGGATAACACATAGTTTTCGTTTTTCTCGCTACTGACAGCACTCGAAATTTACAAACAACAGAGCCACGTGGTGAAATCGACCGGAATTCTCCTTTTTAATTTTCCTACCTCCAATCCTCATTGAAATGCTCCCGCAGCGCTTCAGAATGTTTTTTTTTTTATTCATTTATTTTTGACTCTGTAGTGTTGTAGTACTTTCTTTTGTAGTCTAAATATACTTTAATTTGCTGTATACGATGACAAATGAGACCAACGTGCAACTTATATTGCAGCCAATCAGCTTGCATCTTTTTTGGCGCGAGGCTCTTTCGGTTTTGTACCACAGACATAAAAACGGTTCAGTTTCAATACTTAATTTAGGGCTTTGTTAAAGCCAGTTGCAAACAACGCATTTGAAGCCTACTACTTCCTACGCAAGAAAGCAATTCAACTGGGAACGCTGGGTGTATGGCCAAAAAAAACTACAACATCTAACTGCTGTGAAGGGTCAAACCACAGCCATTAGCCAGTTCTGCCAAGTAGGTCTTAAAGGTGCAGTAGGTAAGACAAATGGCGTTTTTCCATTACATGGTACCTACTCGCCTCGCCTCGACTCTACTCGCCTTTTTTGGTTTTCCATTACGAAAAAAAGTCCCTGGTACCTGCTAACAGGTACTTTTTTTAGTACCTCCTCAGTCGAGGTTCCAAGCGAGCTGAGGCGAGCCGAGAAGGTGACGTGAAACCCTGCAGGCTGCTGATTGGTCAGAAAGAATTGTCACTGATCACTGCATTGCTAGCGACAGACGGCATTTTTAAATAGTTTAGCCAGCGGTGTTTTTTTTTTGCTGCCGGAGGCTCCACGCAGAGCTTTCTCCGTAGCATACAAGTGGCCTGATGGTTATACTGGTGCGCTGGTGTGTGTGTCGAGTCGCCGTGTGTGTGTGGGGAGCTAGTGAGCGAGGGAGAAGTGAGAGAGTGCCGGCGATTAGCTCCGCAGCGAGTAGTGACTCTAGCGTCATATAATGAGAGAAACAACGTGTCTGCCCTGTTCTTTCTGACCACGGTGGGAAATCTGGAGCAGGAAAAGTTAACTATCTTGTTGATTTCATGTTGTTTACGGAGAAAAAGAACCAGGAAATGAGTCGGGGGAAATGCAACGTTACCAAGCCACGCCCACGGCAGTCGCTATGACGACCAGCCACGCTGAGGCGATACTAAAATCTGCAATGGAAAAGGGAAGCACAGTGCGCCGAGTTGAGTCGAGGCGAGTAGAGTCGAGGCGAGTCGAGTAGGTACCATGGAAAAACGCCATTATTAAACTAACTTTCTGTCATATTTGCTGAAACTGACCATATGTTGCAGTAGAACTACATGAAGCAGGTCATTAAAAAAGAAACCCCTTAGCGGAAAGGGGGGAGGGACTGATAAGTTGTTGATGTTCGAATTTTTTCGACAAGGCCAGGATCTTCGCAATCCTACCTATTGCACCTTTAAATTTCATTCATCATTATGGTCTTAAAAAGTCTTAAATTTGACTTGATGAAACCTGTAGAAACCCGGTAACAGCTACTTAAAAATCAGTTCAAATGAACGCATTTAGAACATGATGGGTGGGGTCGATTTAGGGGCCCGTCAGATTGGAATGTTGGGGTACGTCAGTTTAAAAAAAAAAATAAGATGGGGAAGCACTGCTCCAAGGTCTCAGGCCAGTCTTCAACTCAGGACTTTTTGGTTACGCAGAATCATCCCACAGAGGGATGAGTCACCCAAATGCATCATCAGCCGACCTCTCACTGTTTTCTGTTTCACTGTGTTTTGCTCTGTTACAGATGTTGTTCTGTGTTAGCGATCTGACTCATCAACGCTTGGACTGTTACTTAAGTCCAAACCTTGAAATGGCTTCAGGTGTTTTTTTTCACCCTCGCACAATATATATTTTTTTTTTCCCCCACATGGAAATCCTGAGCTGCATCGCGTTTGCGTATCACTGTACTTCCGTTGATCAGGAATACTTTGTGGATAATGTTGCAATAAGGAGAAAAAAATAAATGGAACGCATATCTCTTGTTCTGCTGCATCGATTTGAATCCTATATATATATTTTTTTTTTTTTTAACTGTCCATCACAACACCAACAATGTTCTAGTAATTTAATACCAGACATATGGGTTTCTTTTAACCAAATTGCCCAAAAATGACATGGATGTACGTTGTAGATACATAGATAGACATTTATTGATCCTTTTGGAAATTCATTTTGCACCATAAAGCTCCATAGACAGATAGACAGACAGACAGACAACAGGACCCCTAAACCCATTCAATTT
Source organism: Perca flavescens (assembly GCF_004354835.1). Classification (NCBI taxonomy): domain Eukaryota; kingdom Metazoa; phylum Chordata; class Actinopteri; order Perciformes; family Percidae; genus Perca; species Perca flavescens. The sequence goes on along the minus strand of NC_041345.1, from coordinate 27,601,099 downwards.
TGGGTGTTTTATTCAATTTTATAGCATTTACAAAAATGTATTAAATTGTTTTGAATCCTGACTAAACTTTTACAATCTGTGATCCACTCAACATCCTCTGATCTTAACTAATAGTCCAAATAATTCATAATTTCTGCTTTTTTTTAGCTCAAAAATGTGGTATAATGCCATATAAATTAGGTTTATTGACCATGATTAAAAAAAAAAAAAAAGTATTGGAAAAAAAGCATCAAAAGCATTGTAAAAAAAAGGGACAAAAACATCGAAAAAAGCGCCCAGGAAGGACAACCATTTGATGGTCGACGGGAAGGCAACACGAGGTTTAAAGATCAGCAGGAGTGCTGACAGAGATGTCTTCCACACATAGCCTACACGCTTCAGTGCTTGTTTTTTTTTTTTTTTTTTCTGCCTCCTCACGCCCAAATAGACTGCTCTGTGTGTTCACTGTGGGGAGGGCGTTTGTGCTTCAGGATGAATGGATCAGTCCGTATAACTGAATGATTTTATTTCTTTATTTTACAAGTACAGGATGAGTCATTAAAAGAAAAGCTTTGGCATTTTACAAAAACAGAAAAGGGTGGGATTTGAATATAAATGAATTGCACATTTCATTTTGGGTGGCGTGTGTATATATATATATATATATATATATATATATATATATATATATATATATATATATATATATATATATATATATATATATATATATATATATATATATATATATATATATATATATATATATATATATATATATATATATATATATATATATATATATATATATATATATATATATATATATATATATATATATATATATATATATATATATATATATATATATATATATATATACATATATATATATATATATATATATATATATATATATATATATATATATATATATATATATATATATATATATATATATATATATATACATATATATATATATATATATATATATATATATACATATATATATATATATACATACATATACATATACATATATATATACATATATATACATACACATATATATATACATATATATACATACATATATATATATATATACATATATATACATATATATATATATATATATATATATATATATATATATATATATATATATATATATATATATATATATATATACATATATATATATATATATATATATATATATATACATATATATATATACATATATATATATATATATATATATATACACATATATATACACATACATACATACATATATATACACATATACATATATATACATATACATATATATATATATATATATATATATATATATATATACATACATACATACACACACATACACACATACACAGTGAGGAAAATAAGTATTTGAACCCCCTGCTATTTTGCAAGTTCTCCCATTTAGAAATCATGGAGGGGTCTGAAATTCTCATCTTAGGTGCATGTCCACTGTGAGAGACATAATCTAAAAAAAAAAAAGAAATCCAGAAATCACAATGTATGATTTTTTAACTATTTATTTGTATGATACAGCTGCAAATAAGTATTTGAACACCTGAGAAAATCAATGTTAATATTTGGTACAGTAGCCTTTGTTTGCAAGTACAGAGGTCAAACGTTTCCTGTAGTTTTTCACCAGCTTTGCACACACTGCAGGAGGGATTTTGGCCCACTCCTCCACACAGATCTTCTCTAGATCAGTCAGGTTTCTGGGCTGTCGCTGAGAAACACGGAGTTTGAGCTCCCTCCAAAGATTCTCTATTGGGTTTAGGTCTGGAGACTGGCTAGGCCACGCCAGAACCTTCATATGCTTCTTACAGAGCCACTCCTTGGTTATCCTGGCTGTGTGCTTCGGCTCATTGTCATGTTGGAAGACCCAGCATCGACCCATCTTCAATGCTCTAACTGAGGGAAGGAGGTTGTTCCCCAAAATCTCGCAATACATGGCCCCGGTCATCCTCTCCTTAATACAGTGCAGTCGCCCTGTTCCATGTGCAGAAAAACACCCCCAAAGCATGATGCTACCACCCCCATGCTTCACAGTAGGGATGGTGTTCTTGGGATGGTACTCATCATTCTTCTTCCTCCAAACACGGTTAGTGGAATTATGACCAAAAAGTTCTATTTTGGTCTCATCTGACCACATGACTTTCTCCCATGACTCCTCTGGATCATCCAAATGGTCATTGGCAAACTTAAGACGGGCCTTGACATGTGCTGGTTTAAGCAGGGGAACCGTCCGTGCCATACATGATTTCAAACTATGACGTCTTAGTGTATTACCAACAGTAACCTTGGAAACGGTGGTCCCAGCTCTTTTCAGGTCATTGACCAGCTCCTCCCGTGTAGTTCTGGGCTGATTTCTCACCTTTCTTAGGATCATTGAGACCCCACGAGGTGAGATCTTGCATGGAGCCCCAGTCCGAGGGAGATTGACAGTCATGTTTAGCTTCTTCCATTTTCTAATGATTGCTCCAACAGTGGACCTTTTTTCACCAAGCTGCTTGGCAATTTCCCCGTAGCCCTTTCCAAGAGGTGTACAATTTTGTCTCTAGTGTCTTTGGACAGCTCTTTGGTCTTGGCCATGTTAGTAGTTGGCTTCTTACTGATTGTATGGGGTGGACAGGTGTCTTTATGCAGCTAACGACCTCAAACAGGTGCATCTAATTTAGGATAATAAATGGAGTGGAGGTGGACATTTTAAAGGCAGACTAACAGGTCTTTGAGGGTCAGAATTCTAGCTGATAGGCAGGTGTTCAAATACTTATTTGCAGCTGTATCATACAAATAAATAGTTAAAAAATCATATATTGTGATTGCACTTACGATGACAATTTCAGACCCCTCCATGATTTCCAAGTGGGAGAACTTGAAAATAGCAGGGTGTTCAAATACTTATTTTCCTCACTGTGTATATATATATATATATATATATATATATATATATATATATATATATATATATATATATATATATATATATATATATATACACACACACACACACACACACACACACACACACGTATTATATACGATATGAGAGAGCCTCGCAGCTGGGTGTCCACTGGAACTTGAGCAGCAGCAGACAGACTGACGCACACACAATTGCTGATGCTTCAGTGACATCAGCAGCTGGTGACTCAACCACTGGACTCGTTGCTGTGTGTCTTCCTGTACGTCTGTATGTCTTGAAGAGTGTGTGTTTAGTGTCCACCCACACATGATGAGTCATGCAGTTCGCAGCAGGGAGCACAGCAACACTCCCTATATATAGAAACTACAGAGTGTGTGTGTGTGTGTGTGTGTGTGTGAGAGTTTGTCTGCAGAATTTGAACAAACCTTAAAATCAATCTTTGGAGGTTGATGATCAGTCAAGTTTTCAGGAAAGTTCCATGAAAACTAAACCCAAATGTAATAGTCGTCGTCATGGTTCTAAAAAGTGTTTATTAATCATACGATCGGTCTGTTAAATCAGTCAGTATGTGTGTTGCCATGTTTATATGGGCTGATGTTTATGAACATTTAGAAATATAGTCATTGCTGTGTGTGTGTGTGTGTGTGTGTGTGTGTGTGTGTGTGTGTGTGTGTGTGTGTGTGTGTGTGTGTGTGTGTGTGTGTGTGTGTGTGTGTGTGTGAGATGATGGGGAGAGAGGGAAGGGGTGTTGGTGTTAAGTATGCTGCCCTGTTTTCCACAAGCACACACACACACACACACACACACACACACACACACACACCTCCATTACAGTGAATGGACTGATCCCGGATTCATCCTGCTATGAATCACAACTTTCTCTCTCTCTCTTTCTCTTCCCATCAGGCCTTGCAGCAGCTGGGTGTGTTCCAGTCCTTGTTGCCCCATAGACCTCTGGGAAGAGCGCAGTCGTCCCCTGCAGCCACTGTCAATCCCATCAAGCACCTCTTCACTACAGGTCAGTGTGTTTGGTGTGCACACCTGGTTTGTTACCGGACGAGAGTTTGACATCAGCAGCGTCAGAACGCCTACTGTAAGACACTGTGTCTGTTGCCTAGCAACAAGGAGCCGCAGAAGAGTTGGCTGACGGTCCGGGTGAACTACAGCATGTGAACTGACAGAAGCGTTTCTGTCTATTGTAGCTTATTTCCTGGTGCCTGGAATATATTTGGTCACATTCAAGTATGAAGATGAATATGTTTTGCTTGTTTTGTATTTATTTCCTTTCCCTTTGAGGTGGGAAGATTTAAGCAAATTAATTTTGCAAATAGCAAAATGAACCTAGGGGTTAATAACATATGTGTACTGAGTCGACCGTTCTCCTGGATCTGTTTACATGCTAATCGAATGCGTCTTGAAACAAGCTAGCGCAAACCGGTGGTTAGCAAACTGGTGGTTAGCTGCTAATGCTACCTTTCGGGGCAGAGGGTAAATCATTATTTCTACACAACTAACAAGGCTCAAAACAGCACCACACTTCAACGGTAGCATAATGAGGGTCCCTACATGTAAACCGAAGCATTGAGAACTTTGTAAGTGTACAGACAGTTTATTAAAGACAGTAGCGTTAGCAGCTAACCACCAGTTTGCAGTCGCTTGTTGAAGGTAGAGACGCATTCAATGTACTGTATGAATACATCGTCAAAATGCCTTAACATGAGCTAAACACAACAATGGCTTAAACTACAGCTTTGCCTCGGTTTTAGCTCTGGGAAACATGCCGTTATAATATGACACATGGCAATGTATATGTATGAATGTATAAATTCTCATATAACATATAAATGCATATATAAAGTGCTCGTTTTGCCACGGACAGACTCAGATTAATATTCTAAGTGTCTGACAACATTATGGAAAGGATTTCTAAGGTGGTCGACCTTTCTGTTAAAGAGTAAGATCCTTTTTTTAAACATAAAATCATTTGCTAAAGCCACCAGACTCCATGTAAATTAACAGCAATTTTAGCAGCGTCAAATACAATTTAATCAAAGTCAAAAATGAAATAAAATAAAACTATAAAAAGCCGTTTGGGTCATCTTTCCACTTTTCCAACCATCACAACTCTAGTATCGTTTGAAATCAACATATAGTTTACCGATTTACAAGAAAGGTCTCAAAGAGGTTTTGAAGGTCTCTCCTTCCCATAATGTTGTCAGACACTTAGAATAATAATCTGAGCCTGTCAGCGGTAAATCGAGCACTTTTATGAAGGTAAATACAAGCTGGACAACTGCCCTATTAATTTAGGTTGTAGCTTGTTTCTCCGCTTCCAACTGCAGCGCTCTCTCTATACTGGACCGATGTCAAGGATTATTGTTCCCATCAGTCACTTAGACACAAAAACATAGGGAAATAGGTTAAATAAATGGTTAAAAAAAACGGTAGTTACCCTTTAACAGAAACATTTTGTGTTTGCAGCCTTGCTTCAGTTTTAAAGTGGATTTTTTAAAAGCCACTTTGCCATCTACAGCATGTAAAGATACACACGCATTCGAAATCAAAACGTGTGTGTGGGTGTGTGTTTGTTTAGCAAGAGGTAGCCCGGCTTTGTTGTGCAGGCGGTCTCCACCCAAGTGTCAGAGAAACATATATAACCTCTGTAAAAGATGAGTCCTGATTACTTGCGATGTAAATAGTGGATTGAGATAAGGCGTTTAAAGTGTGTGTCACACATCCCAGGTTCTTAGTCAGGTGTGTCCACTGACTACAAAGTATTGTGTCCTGCATGTTTCACACACACATTTCAATGGTAGCTACTGACATCTTGTGGTGCTTATTTCTTATACAAGATACATTGTGGAGGACCATTAACACACACATGTTTTTATACTGGGGCAATTATAGTATTTTATAGGGCTGCACAATATGTTTTTTTAATGTCTTAGCAAAATATCAACTGGCGCAATAACAATGTCGTGAAATAGAAAACTGTACTTTAAAGTGTAACTGTCATTCTTTTTTAGCACTGCCTTTTATGCATTTGTGCACAATACTGAAAGCTGCAGAACTGAGCACCCCTTTATACCTTTTTTATTTATTGCGAGTGTCATTTTCGCGATATTGCATATTTTCCTCATGTCGTGCAACCCTAATAATTTACCTGTATGTTGTAATGTTGCCATTTTCTGTATATTCAAATATTTCTCTATTTCTTTTACCCTATATAGTATTTACATCTCTCTCTCTCTCTCTCTCTCTCTCTCTCTCTCTCTCTCTCTCTCTCTCTCTCTCTCTCTCTCTCTCTCTCTCTCTCCCCCTCCAGGGCTTGTGTACGACAGTCTGATGTTGAAGCATCAGTGTGTTTGTGGCAATGCTCACATCCACCCAGAGCATGCTGGGAGAGTGCAAAGCATCTGGTCCAGACTGCAGGAGACGGGCCTGCTGGGCCGCTGTGAGGTATGCACGCATACACACACACACACACACACACACACACACACACACACACACACACACACACACACACACACACACACACACCCAAACATACACAAAGGCTTCATGTAAATATCTGTTTCCATCACACTAAACACATCTCTGTATCTATATACCAAAGTTTTTATTTTCCATCTCTTTAAAAAAAAAAATTTGGTTTACAATAGTAAAGTGATTTGAGCAGTTGCCAAATATCTGTTCTGTTTTAGTTTTTTTCCTCGTGCAAATTAAAAATGTTCAAACTCCTTACTCAGTCTCTCTCTGTCTCTGTCTGTGTGTGAACAGAGGATTCGGGGGCGTAAAGCGTCTCTGGATGAGATCCAGTCGGTCCATTCAGAGTTCCACACTCTGCTGTATGGAACCAGTCCGCTGAATCGACACAAACTGGACCACAAGAAGCTGCTGGGTAACCGTCTCTGTGTGTGTGTGTGTGTGTGTCTGTCTGTCTGTCTGTCTGTCTGTCTGAGCGACCTGCTGTATATCCCTAGATAGTTAGTACCTTGACAAGCATGTCAAGTCCTTGTCCCACACTTGTTTTTCCACCTCAGAGGTGGCAGTCGTGGGCGCCCGGATAGCTCAGTCGGTAGAGCGGGCGCCCATATAAGGAGCGGGCCAGGGTTCGACTCCGACATGTGGCCCTCTGTCTCTATCTTCCCCTTTCGTGTCTTCAGCTGTCCTGTCCAAAATAAAGGCTGAAAATGCACGGACCAAAGTACGGAATGTGTACTGGTAGCTGGAGAGCTGCCAGTTCACCTCCTGGGCACTGCTAAGGTGCTGTTGAGCAAGGCACCGAACCCACCCCCCAACTGCTCGGGGCGCCTGTTCAGCAGTCGCAGCCCCCTCACTCGGACATCTCTCCATTTGTGCATGTATAGGACCTGAGCATGTGTGTATTTCAGGCCTCATTAGAAACTGCAAAACTCGGGCATGCTGTATCCTACACTGAGTTAGAAATGATTAAACATGCCTTTGGATTATTTACAATTGGTAAGGTCTGGGAGATCACGTCATATTACCCCTTATCTCAGGCACCTGCATACAGGAGTCACCTGCTGCACCCTTATGTTGTGAGCATGTCTTGCAGGTCCTCAGATCAGGACTCACTGGCTGTTCCTGTACAAAGCCGAAGACTATAGCCAGGGGTGCACGTAACTGGTGCGCGTACGTGGCAAAAATAAGCGATGCGCAGCAGAGAGACTTTTTTTTTTATTTCTCCCTTTTCTGCTGAGTGGCGAACGTGCCCGCTCGCGGTGTGAAGCATGTGTCCGCACTATTCTTGGACATGCACTCTACAATCACTGCTGATATACTGATATACTTATATTGTTTATACCTATACTTATATTGTTTAATATTCCATTTAGAGAATGTGTGATGTGCACCAACAACACCAAAACAAATTCCTTGTATGTGTTTAAAAACGTACTTGGCAATAAAACCCTTTCTGATTCTGATAGACGGCTTTTTGTACACGCTCCGAAACGGACGTAAAAATATCACACTTTCTCTGTAGTCTACCGTTCGCTAGCTATCGTAGATGTAGGCTACTTTTAAAATGCCATATTTTCCCTCTGGGCTCACGAAAAAGGAGGTAAAAGCATATGATCTGCACGTGATCGCTAGTAAACATATTACACTTGCTGGTCTGTCGTTCAGGACAAGACCCTGTAGCCTGGTGGTGGGGGAGGCAGGACAGCCTCCCCAAATTAGTCTGCCCTTTCAAACTCATACCTGTGTGTACAGGCCTCTTGAACACCGTCTAAGAGAGTTTTCTCCTGTGCAGGACATGCCATAAGTCAGGAGAGGTGTAGTGTCTTGCCAGAGAAGTTAAATATGGTCATTTTTCTGCAAAAGAACTGCTAAAGTTTGAAGCTGGTTGGCATACCAACTCAACAACATTTATTTTGTTGTTACTTTTTAATAGTGTAACTGTTATTTGTTAAATGATTGTAGTTATGTGTTAGGTGACTTAGGTTTACTTATTATATATTGGAGTACTTTAAAACCTTAATATATTGTTCAAGTTAAATCTTTTTCAATTTTAAAAAATTCTCCATAAAAAAGCCTTTCTTTTATGTCATTTTTCAAGAATCGGGTTAGGAATCGGAATCGTTTTAAAAATCCAAACGGTACCCAACCCTAATCCTGACTCACACACTACATAATCTGTCACATCTACTCTGATTGGTTGTTTCAGGTCCAATCAGCCAGAAGATGTATGCGGTTCTTCCCTGTGGAGGAATAGGGGTAAGGCTCTCTCTCTCTCTCTGCTTGCCCGTCAGTCCATCTCTGTCTATTTGTCTGTGTATGAGTGTTTTAGCTAAAACTCTGTGTGCCCCCTGCAGGTGGACAGCGACACGGTGTGGAACGAGATGCACTCGTCAGCGGCAGTCCGCATGGCGGTGGGCTCAGTCATCGAGCTGGCCTTCAGAGTGGCGTCGGCAGAGCTGAAGGTAACACACAGGGAAATACTCACAAGTGGACACGGTTTTCTGAAAATAAACGTTACACATTGTCTGACCTGTCCCTCACTCTCTGTCCATCTTTTTGTACTAGAATGGCTTTGCAGTGGTGCGTCCACCCGGTCACCATGCTGAGGAATCCACTGCCATGTCAGTACACCCACAAGATTATTGTTACACCACTAGACATCACATTCTAACTGACTAACTGTTTGTATCACTCTTTGTATGTGCGTACATTTGGTGTGTGTGTGTGTGTGTGTGTGTGTGTGTGTGTGTGTGTGTGTGTGTGTGTGTGTGTGTGTGTGTGTGTGTGTGTGTGTGTGTGTGTGTGTGTGTGTGTGTGTGTGTGTGTGTGTGTGTGTGTGTGTGTGTGAGAACAGGGGGTTTTGTTTCTTTAATTCAGTAGCCATCACTGCCAAGCTGCTGCAACAGAAACTAGGAGTGGGCAAGATCCTCATTGTGGACTGGGTGAGTAGCTCTGACACACACACACACACACGCACATACACGGACACAGTGACACACACACACACACACACACACACACACACATCTTTAACTTTTCTATAATACAGATTTTTATCGTCTACATTGATATTCACTTCAAACAGTAACTAATGTGACTATTAGGTTAGTCTCGCTTTAGCAGACCCTCCTCCAAAGCGTGCTGAAGGAGGGTCTGGCTACTCCACATAGCATTCGGGGATGGGAGGAAAACATGCTCTGTTTTATGGCCATTTCTTTAAACCAATCAGAATCGTCATGGGCGGCGCTAACTTCCGCACAGAGCAGCTGCAAAATAGTAGTGCGAGAGACAACTCCGATTGGACAGATAGTCTAGCTAGCTGTCTGGATTTACCCTGTAGAGATCTGAGGAGCAGTTAACCATAGTCCTCAGAAATCCATCGAACTTAAAATTCCAAAGAAAGCGGAAGGAAATGGAAAATAAATGCATCCAGCGGAATTTCCTGCTGCACTGGCGCAATCCCGGAAGTGGAACGTCAAGGATATAGACTACTATTAGGCTAACTATTCATATCATAGGAGGCAAAATGAAATATAATTTCATTTTTCATTTTATTGTTTATTTTTACAGGGACAATGCACAATTAAGAGTAATTGCACCAGAGTTAGCTAATAGCTAGTTTACATCTGCTGTCCACTTGATGCTAAAAGCCCATTATTCTCAGCAGGCTTTTGTGCAGCCAAACACAAACTTTTCTCTGACGCCACTTTGACCTGTCACTGCAGGACATTCACCACGGCAACGGCACCCAGCAGGCCTTCTACACCGACCACAACGTCCTCTACATCTCCCTCCATCGCTACGACGACGGAAACTTCTTTCCTGGCAGCGGAGCGCCTGAGGAGGTACGCATGCACACGCGCACATACTCACTCACACACACACACACACACACTGACAAACAAAGTAGAGGTGAGAATTCAGAAATGGTTAAACCAGTGTCATATTGCCCCACGTTCTGAAAATTACTACTAACTTGAATTCAGTGTGTGTGTAACAAAAACACATAAGGCCCTATTTTAACTATTTAAGCGCACGGCGTGAAGTGCCTGGCGCAGGTGCGTTCATGGCGTGTCCAAATCCACTTTTGCTAGTTTAACGGCAGAAAATAGGGTCCGTGTGCCGGGCGCATGGTTCTAAAGAGTTGTACTTGGTGTCTTCATTAATTCATAGGTGTGTTTTGGGCGTAACATGCAGTAAACCAATCAGAGTGTCATCTCCCATTCTCTTTAAAAGCCAGGCGCGTTTGGACCTTTGCGCATTGCTATTATGATGAAGGATTTGCACCGTAATATTTGTATGTGTAATCTTTTGCATGTTTGTGTGCTGCTGCGCTTCCCTGTGTGTGTGTGTGTGTGCGTGTGTGTGTGTGTGTGTGTTTGTTTGTGTGTGTAACAAGCATAGTGTGCGCACGCTGTGCACGAGCCTAGACGCATTTTACTAAGTTGCTGTTAAAATAACAATGAAATGGTTTTTGTTGGTCAATGGCGCGATCACTCCCTGCTGCCTCAAGATAGCAATACGCCAAGAGTGCACCTGAACACACCTCCCTGTAAGACCAGCACGCACCATGGGCGCAAAGATGGGCGCGGGTGCATTCGCTGTTTAAACGATGTGCGCGCTGGACGGGAAACTGACAACCGCGTTGCTCTTAAACTAGCAAAGACATTTGCGTCGGGCCATGCGCCGCGGTGCAACATTGTGTGTATTCTTGAGGCCTGATGAATGACACCGGCTGTCGATCAGCGAAATAGCCTGAACACTTTTGGGAGACATTTGTTTGTGTTCATGCGCCTCCTCTGCATCTTGTTTCACCTATTTGTGTTCTGGGGGTTTTCGTCTAATTCCGTGTGCACGTTCACTTTACTATGTGCTGGTACGAAAAGAGATACTGTAACAACCAAAATGGCGACCTGCTCACGAAACACATGCCCCACAGTGATCAACCACTTTGGCAGCTGGTGATTATTTACCTTGGTGGGGCTCCGAGCACTGAGGACTTCTGCCTAACACTCCAGCAATGTTTAGTGTCTGCATAGCTCGGTGCACTAAGCCTTGACTCCTTCTCCAGCTAGAAGACTGTTACATTTACTTTGTAACTGAATCACAAGAGCAAACACACTCCATCCAACAGCTCAGCTTGGCTACTGTTTATCTCTCGCTTCTCTCACTAAGCAGAAAGGTCATCTAGAAAACAAACAAATTGGACTTGGGAAAACACGTTTTTCAACTCGGTTGTCCTATTCTGGATTTCTGCCTGATGCATAAAGCCATGCTATTGCTGTGACAGTTACAATAATGTAAATATATACATACTAGTACAGTACTGTGAGTGTATTAGTGCGTCAGATGCTGAGACATCTTTTGTTGGGGGGTTGGGAGGGGTTGTCAAAAATTGTATTTGCAATGACAATTAATAAAACCATTGTAAAAAAAAAATTAGAAATGACGGCGACAGCCAACAGTTTAGTCTACAATGCCGTCTTGCTATGGGCTGCTCATTGCCGCCATCTGCTGGACCAGTGGAGTTCATTGATGGAGTGAGAAATACAAACTGGGTCAGCCTCCGTTGTGTGGGCTCCTGATTGGCTGCTCAGCCAATCACTCATGAATCACATTGTTTACTTGAATTAGATGGATGCAGGGTCATTAGGAAAGAAAATCATGTTTGCAGTTAATTATATACTGTGTAGCTTAATTTGAATGATATTACAACAATTAAAAAGTAAAAGCTAACCAACTTGCTGATTTCAAATGTGTAATAATGACGAGTTAAGCTTGCTGACTCTGAATTAAGTTTTGTGGCTGCCGGGGCGCCGCACACTATTGACTAACCGCTAGCACCTTGTTATAGAACCAAAGTCCAAGTTCTAGTAGTTATTGGTAATTTAATCTACAAATATTGGTGGTTCTTTGTTTTTTTTGTCCATATTTTTTATTCCAATGACCAACTTGCACACACACAAACACAGGAATCATAGAAGAAGCACAGTACAGTCCTTCCAGAAAAATGCAGAGTTTTTTTGTGATTGTTGCGGGCAAAAATCCTTTATTATGCGGCACGTTTTCTTAAAAAATGCGATGGAATATGCGGGAAATTTATGCAATTTTATGCGATGCAATTGCGGGAACTTGCAAAAATTGCGGGAACTTCCAAAAACTGCGGTTTGATGAAAAAGAGAAGAAAAAAAGTGATTCCCCCAACACCCTGCTTTTCGATGATGTTCACGTCGCATAATTACGTCACTTTATAACGTTCCCAAGGCAACAGGGGAAAATGGCTGCTCTTGTGTGAAGTAAACGCAACATTTCTACCCCCCACCTCTCTCTCTTTCTCCCTCTCTCTCTCTGCAGGTGGGATCAGGTGCAGGTGTTGGTTTTAATGTGAACATAGCGTGGACTGGTGGAGTAGAGCCGCCTATGGGTGATGTGGAGTACCTCACCGCCTTTAGGTAAACATTTCAATATAATTATGTCTATATTGAGCGTGTGCGTCAGTTCTGGCAGGCCAAGTAGTCAAGACGCTGCTAACCGCTATTGGCCAACAACACGGTCGCATCAGCTTAGCTGCATCAGCTGATCTGCATCAGCTGGTCAACTCCCCTCGCCGCTACACGGTGCGTGTCTGCGTTGTTCTTGACTTAATGGACCTGACAGAAAAAAAAATATATATATATATATATATATATATATATATATATATATATATATATACACACAGTACAGGCCAAAAGTTTGGACACACCTTTCTCATTCAAATGCGTTTTATTTTCATGACTTTTTACATTGTAGATTTCTCAATGAAGGCATCAAAACTATGAATGAACACATATGGAATTATGTACTTAACAAAAAAGTGTGAAAAAACTGAAAACATGTCTTATATTTTAGATTCTTCAAAGTAGCCACCCTTTGCTTTTTTATTAATAAGGGAAACAATTCCACTAATTAACCCTGACAAAGCACACCTGTGAAGTGGAAACCATTTCAGGTGACTACCTCATGAAGCCCATTGAGAGAACACCAAGGGTTTGCAGAGTTATCAAAAAAAGCAAAGGGTGGCTACTTTGAGGAATCTAAAATATAAGACATGTTTTCAGTTATTTCACACTTTTTTGTTAAGTACATAATTCCATATGTGTTCATTCATAGTTGTGATGTCTTCAGTGAGAATCTACAATGTAAATAGTCATGAAAATAAAGAAACACATTGAATGAGAAGGTGTGTCCAAACTTTCGGCCTGTACTGTATATATAGTCTCATCAGAGACTCCACTCCCATAGTCATAGTGGAATGTTAGGTACTGAATGCTAATGTACGCATGGTGCATCGGTTAATAAATGCTTTTCTACAAAAAAAAATCCCAGCAGGCAAAATTCATGCAAGGAAGCAATATCATGCTCATGTCATGCATGTGTGGTTTTTGTGTGTGTGTAGGAGCGTGGTGATGCCCATCGCCCAGCAGTTCAGTCCAGATGTGGTCCTGGTGTCTGCAGGCTTCGACGCAGTGGAGGGTCATCAGTCTCCTCTGGGAGGATACAACGTCTCCGCCAAGTGTGAGTACTACTCTGGTTACCATGGTGACCCGGCCGAGGCAACTTTTGTGAACTCGTTTGTGAAGTTGAGCTAAAGTTCAATATTTGCTAGATAAACATGTCATGGAGCATTATAACTATCCACTATCAAAACTGCTCATCATTCTTATGCTAAATGTTTTTCTTTCAATAAGCACGTAACATTTAACAGTGAAACACAGAACATTTATCCCAAAAGATTTTGAAAAGACAACAATTCCAATAACAAAATATCAGTACATTCCTGTGAACTGAAATTTCTGATATTCCTCGGTTCATAGCAGCAGCTACATATTACACCTTCTGCAATCATGTTCAACTAAAGTAATACAAAATAAATGAAAAATTCACTGCAAATATTTGTAGGACATTTCATTATTATTAGTCCTACTAATAAGCCCTACTTTGAATGAGTGTTTCCTAACTGTGATGGGTGCGTGTTTGGTAGGTTTCGGTCAGCTGACGCAGCTGCTGATGGGTCTGGCGGGCGGGCGCGTCGTCATGGCGCTGGAAGGCGGTCATGACCTCACAGCCATCTGTGACGCATCAGAGGCCTGCGTCGCTGCGCTGCTGGGAGACCCGGTGAGAGAGACGGACCTATTATCATCAGTCATTATTACATGGTTTACCTTCCAACATAAATGGCCACCGTCCCTATGAACAATATGGAAATATATGCCAAGCACTCTGTCTTTAATAAGCTCGGTGGTGATTTGAGGCCACTAATACAAACAAGCAGCTACCTTTTTCTTCTCGTTACAACGGTATTGTCCATTTGAATGTTAAAGGAACAGTTCAACATTCCGGGAAATGCACCGTATGAATTAAAGGAAAAGATTGATCTCACAGATCACACAGTTTGTTAAAGGAACACGCCGACTTATTGGGACCGTATCCCCCAGAGTTAGATAAGTCCATACATACCCTTCTCATCTCCGTGCGTGTCGTAACTCTGTCTGATGCACCCACCGCTAGCCTAGCTTAGCACAGATCCTGGAGGTAACCGGCTCCATCTAGCCTACTGCTCCCAATAAGTGACAACATAACGCCAACATTTTCTTATTTACATGTTGTGATTTGTATAGTCACAGCGTGTACACATAACAAGGTCACATGAGACACAGCCATCTTCTAACAGTATACAAACTGGGAACTATATTCTCAGAAAGGCGAGGCACCGCTACTTGGCGGCTGTGGCTCAGTGGTAGAGCGGTTGCCTGCCAATCGGAAAGTTGGTGGTTCAATACTTGGCCCTGCAGTCCCATGTCGAAGTGTCCCTGGGTCCACTGAACCCCGAGTTGCCCCCGATGCTGCGCATCGGAGTGTAAATGTGTGTGAATGATTATCTGATGAGCAGGTGGCAGCTTGTACGGCAACCTCGTCCACAGTGTATGAATGTGTGTGAATGGTGGGTTCCTGTACTATGTAAAAGCGCTTTGAGTAGTCGTTGAGACTAGAAAAGCGCTATATAAGAACAGTCCATTTACATTTACTTGGGCGGAGTGATTTGCTCGCAGCACCTGAAGCCCCGTGGTGAGGAGCAGAGGGTAACAACGGTGCTTTTCAGGTGTTGCGCTAATCACTCCGCCCAAGTAGCAGTGCTTCAGGATCTGTGCTAAGCTAGGCTAGCGGTGGGTGCGTCGACACACACAGAGATGACAAGGGTATGTATGGACTTATCTAACTCTGGGGGTTACGGGGAATAAGACAAAGTCCCAATAAGTCGGGGTGTTCCTTTAAGTATAGCGCTGGAGTCAGGACTTGGTTAGCATAGCTTAGCATACAGACTGGAAATGGGGAAACAACTAGCCTGTTTCTCTCCAAAGAGGAAAAGAATACGCCTGCCGACACCTGTAAAGCTCACTGCTTGACACGTTGTCTCACCCTTACATGAGCTGAAATGTAAAATATCCGACAATTTGTATTCCAGGGTGTCACATGCTGGAATTATTTCTTAGCGAACAGCAGCTGGGCGGAGCATCACACATTGCATTTACACGCGCAGCAGTAACCACGGTACGGTCTTACCCCGGTTAAGCGAATAACCGGTGTTATGTTATGTACACACGTTTCTATTTCTATTTGCCTGCTCACCTGACTCTTGGAACAAGTGAGAATGTTGAACTATTCCTTTAGACACGAGCAGCACACATGCAGTTTGAGACAGAAGGTCGAGAAGCCTCCAGTCAGTGGTATTCTAGTCCTCGGTCATCAGCATTGTGTTTTTCTGTCTCAAACATAAAACAAAGAAGTGGATTTCATGCCTTTCTTGTTAACTCACGCTCTCTGTCTCTCTCAGTGTGACTCTGTGTTCCAGTGGCCTCAGGAGCAGCCATGTCCAAAAGCCTGGGCCTCGCTGGAGAGAGTCATAGAGATCCAGAGTAAGACACACACACACACACACACACACACACACACACACACACACACACACACACACACACACACACACACACACACACACACACACACACACCAGAGTTTCCGCGGGGTGTTCTAGGTCTTAAATAATATCAAACGGGTCACAATTTTCCTACGTTCCATGTAAATCCACCTCTAATGCTTATTGTAACAATTTTTTATTTTATTTTTATTCCGTGGTGTTGTAGTTCTTTCTTTCGCTAGTCCAAATACAATTTGCTGTATTACTTCAATTTAATTTAATGGTCTTAAAAAGTCTTACATTTGACTTGGTGAAACCTGCAGAAACCCTGACACACACACACACACACACATCCAGGGAGCCGCTAAGAACGAGTCCTGATCCTGTCTCTCTCTCTCTCTCTCTCTCTCTCTCTCTCTCTTTCTGTCCCTCCAGGTAAACACTGGTCTTGTCTCCAGAGTTTGTCTCAGACGAGCGGCCACTCGCTATTGGAGTCGAGTCCTCTCGGGGCTCAGGGCCAATCGGAGAAGGACGAGGCCGACACGGTCAGCGCCATGGCCTCCCTAAGCGTTGACGTCGAGCAGCCGGGCTCGGATCCTGACAACACAGAAACCAGCAGGTCAGCTCTCGTGTCAAAGAACGAACACGCAGGAACTAGCACAGAAACACATACAGCCTGATGCTTTTTCACCAAAATATATAGTGTTTAAATTAGGGTTAGAATTAAATTAGGGAAGTGTAATGCTTTCTATTTTGAAATAGGCTACATTCTTTTGATCCAAAACACGGAATTTGGAGTATTTTGGCACAGGGTTGTGTCACAGGTGTAATATTAAACTTAAAGGTCCAATGTGTGGAAATTTCTCCCATCTAGCGTTGAGCTCACATATCGCAATCATCTCTCTCACGCCACGCAGTTCAAAGTACGTATTACAGCTACGGTAGCCTTCACGCTTCAAAAAGCCGGTCTCTTGCTCTTTTCAATATCCTTTTTTCTTTTTCTGGAGCGAAGAAGAAGACTCCTGCTCCTGAAATTTGGATTTTGAATACGTGTGGTCCTCCATGTTTCCTTCTTCAAACTTGACGGGGTCCGGGAAGCTACGATACCCGTTAGCAGCATTAGCAGCACCCTGTGAGGTTATCGTGTGACAGCGGAAACGTGAAAGGCGGAGCAGTACGTCCTGTAAGTCCCTTACCGGCTAACGTATTTCAAGATGGCGCATGAATATGGAGCGTCTAACCCCAGTTCATGCGAACGCAAATGTAAAATTTCAAGCCAAAAGGAATACTTGGAATTGATGGAGGTAAATATTCATGAAAAAGGACAAGTTTGTGAACGGGCAACACAGATTTTGATAATGAACAACTAAACACGTTACACACTGGACCTTTAAGGCTTATTTTCACATTATAAGTCATGTTCATATAAGCCATGCATGTACTGTGTATGTATATATATATGACTGTACATATCAGCACTTCTCAAACTCTGGACCAAGGTCCGCATCTGGACCAAACTGCAAGTAAATCTGGACCCAGTACATACTTTGTGTTACGAAAAATGTCTATTAATCAATTAATTGCTAGTGATGTTGAATCTACGCAGGGAAAAAAAATCGACAAAAAAGTTGAAAAAGGCAATAAAAAACCCGACAAAAAGGGATACGCCACCGTTTGTTGAAATAGGTCTTATCACGGTCTACCCTGGCTGTAGATAGGTGGGCAACGCATTTTTTGTCTCAGTGCAAGTAATTAGGTTGTTTTTTTTGTCTTTTGTTGGCTCACTTTTACTCACAACATGCTAACTGGCAACATAGGATTCCATTCACTACGCTAAGCTAACTAGCAGCGGCGCACCGGACTGAAATGATGCATGCACAAAAAATGCGTTGGCCCACCTACATCTACAGCTAGGGGAGACCTATTTCCACTATTTCAACAAATGGTGGCGTATCCCTTTAAAAGTTAAAAGTGAGGTGATTAAATGTTATTGCCAATCATTTCGGCCCTCTGACCGGGAATGAAAATCCGATGCAGACCTCTCTGAGCGATGTGTTTGAGAACGCCTGGGATGTATGTTGACGAGTGCTCTGAAATGTGACATTGTTTGATTTTGAACTGTCCTCAGGTCCACGGAGGAGCCGATGGAAGAAGAGCCTGTATTGTAGGAAGAGCTTAAACCACCACCACGAAAAACAAAAAAAAACAACTCCAACACTCTCACCACCTTCTGGCACCTCCTCTTCCTCTTCCTTTTCCTCTTCCTCCTCAGAGTGTGTGTAGGTACACACACACACACAAACACACACACACAGAGTGGAATTGTGTCGTCGTGGAGGCCTCCGATTGGCTGACGAGAACATTACGGAGGCACTAGAAAAGGCCGGAGACTGTGAACACGGACACATCTCTTTTCTACTGGTTCGTCAGCCCGACGACGAACGACGACTTGTCGGCGTCTCCATGGAAACCTAGAGGAGGAGCGGGGTCAGCAAAGAGACAAGCAAGACCTGCATATTTTACCACCTGTACACAGCACCACTCCAATATTTTTTCCCCCCCAATCATTCTTCTGTCTTTCTATTTTGTCCCTACTCCTCTGTTTCCACAGCGGGACGATGTGTGGGGGGGGGGTCAAAGAATTTGGACTTGTCAGACAACAAGTGGACGACTTGTCTTCTTGTCCATCTGTCTGTCAGTCAGTCAGAGAGACAGGCCGAGCGAATGTGGGCTTGGCTGGCGCTGGAAGAGTTTTTTTTTTTATTTTTTTTTTTTTGAACAGAGGAGGAGGAGGAACTAGGTGCCTTTAAAATAAAATAATAAAAAGAAACTAAACAAAAAAAAAACACACACACACAAAAACGAGCCGTCCAGTCAGAAACCACAAAACAACGCCGCCGCAGCACCTCAGCACCTCAGCAAAACCAACCAGCCAATCAGGACTGAAGAAACCCGTCGACAAACACATTCGCACCGCTGTTGTTCCAGTCGGTCAGTTCATTTCTCAGTCTTTGTTTCTTCATCTGGATGCCTTAATTTGTTCTTATCGCACTATTTAGCAACCTGGAGAGAGAATATCATGAGAGTTGATATAAATATGTGTTTCAGAAATGTATTACAACTGCTAAGAATTGTATTTTTTTTTCTTTTCAATCGGACAATATTCATACCAGGTACTCCCAACAGACATTTTTTTGGGGGGGCCATCATTACACACCAGAAATCCCCAGTAAAAGTCTCCGTTGAATATTAAGGTGATCTTAAAGGTGCCGTAGGTAGGATTGGGAAGATCCAGGATTTAGCCCAAAAAATTTGAACATCGACAACTTCTCAGTCCCTCCCCTCCTTTCCGCATATAAAGCCCACAAGTCTCCTAAGCTCCTCCCTCCACAAGGGAGAATGAATGCGTGTGCATGAGCAGTGATTGACACGCAGTTAGACGCTCCCCGCCCCCCTGGCCCTGATTGGTGCATCTGAACAGGGAGCTGTGGATTTTTGCAAATTGCACTACAGGTTGTAGGTGGTGCCAGAGGAGCTGGATTTTTGTTTTGTTTAAATGACCAGCTTCATGTAGATCTACTGGAACATAGGGTCAGTTTCAGCAAATATGACAGAAAGTTAGTCATATAAGGCTTACCTACTGCACCTTTTAATAATACTATTAAATCAGACTTTTATGGCATCTGGTGTTAAGTGTCTCAGGATCAGGCCTGTTTTAGCAGTATTCATGGGGGAGGAGGGGCAGAAATACATAAACCACCTCTCACTCACTCTGTCTCTCTCTTTCACTCATTTTTGGTTGAGAGTCATGTGACCTGAGCCCCGCCCCTTCTTTTCTTAAAGGGTATTGTGGCACGTTTATGAAACACTACGACGATGACCCTAAACTTCTTTTTTTTTTTTTTTTTTAAATAATTCCTCGGTGTAAATACTGTGTCCTGTCCTGTTGCCCATGGTTACGTCACAGCACACTCAGTGTGGTCACTTTTCTATTATCTGTACATACATATATGTATAAAAACACAAAATACTTTCTCTTTTTGTATAAAAAAAAAAAGAAAAATAATATTCTCTATATATACATATATATGTATATATACTGTATAAACAGTGTTTTATCCAATCAAATTGGATTCATGAATATATTCTATTTGGAGATTTGATGTTTTAAAGGTTTGGCTGTTTGACAGGAAATAAGCACATGGTCTGATGTCATCAGTCCGCCACCTGTTTGTTTGTGTGTTTGTTTGTGTGTTTCCAGATGTTGAGGATGGCTGGATGTTGTCGTCGCAGTGGTTGTTGTAGTTGTTGGGAGGTTGAAGAGTGAGCCCCAGTTCCTCTGGCAGGACCAGGCAGGCAGTGCAGCCCTCCGCAGGCAAACAGCAGGTCAAAGGTCACGTCGGTCAGTAGCTTGGTCCAGTGCTGATGTCTTTTTGTCGCCCCAAACGATCGCCATTTTATTCGCCCCAAGGAACGCTTAACTGAGCGAGACGCAGCAGGGACCCCCCTACTACATAGATTGTATAAAATTAAGTTGAGTATTGCAAAGAATATTACAAAGAGAAATAATGGCCGGACCAGGACAAGAGGAGCAACCCAATGAGTCCCAATGTTTAGAACACATTTTGGTCAGTCCTCCTGGTCAGTAAAAGGTATCCGCTTATGGAATTCCTTATCCACGGAACTTCAATCCCAAACAGAACTAAAAGTGTTATACACAAAAGCCAAATTATGGCTCAAACTGACAAAACGGAGAAGTGAGCACTTATGGTGTCCCTTAGCTAGACAGTTTTTATTTGTATTTATTTTTTTCTTCTTTCTTTGAAAGAAGTCTGTTTGTTTTGTTAAAGCCTGACCAGGGACAAGGACTACAAATTAGTGGAGGCTGGTCGTCCTAAATCGGGGACGATCTAGGATCAGACCCTTAGGGGGGGCTCAGCCCCTTATGACAATGTGACACGGATACAGTGCCTTGCAAAAGTGTTAATATAATCTTTGTTTCGGGACAGATCCTCGCAAAAATCACACTGTAACCATTTACCATTTTTTCAAGGATAATGGTGCAAAAATGATCGTTTCCCTCCAATATCGTGAATCATATCGCAATTGCAATATCAGTCAAAATAATCGCAATTGGATATTTTCCTAATATCGCGCAGCCCTCCTTTTTAGTGCATAGAATTCTGAGCTATCAAAATAATAATTGTTGTATAGCCTTGACCATTTTACCACATATCACTGTTCTGAATCCCCCAGGTCCTGTCATTGAGCGGATCAAATTTGTTGGGTTGGCTCAGCCCTGAGTCTTTGGCTACGGTAAACAGAACTTTCGCCTAACGGACTTGCACATGCATCTGCATTTGCAGAACAGCCAATAAGAAACTCTCTCTTTCTCTCTCTCTCTCTCTTTCTAAAATGACCTGTGATTGGCCAAAGTCTCCCATCATGGATAGACTTTCTAAAGCCTGAAAGCAGAGCCAAGGAGGAGATGCAATCTAGTTGTCTCACAGACCACTTGAATTACAATCTTCAACCTCACTAAAGTCCATTTCCCATGAACTGCTGGTGGAGCGACGCAGCTATTTGTGGGTCTTATCCGTTCAAAGCAATATAACACTGATAGGACAGCAGTGACCGGGAGAACTACAGTGAGCATGTTTACATGCACACTAATATTCCAAATTATTTCAAATATGACAATATTCCGTATTTGATACAGGTCATGTAAACAGCATTTTCCATTTGGATATTCCAAATAAGGCCTTTTTTTTTATGTATACAACGCATTCAGAATATGCGTCTCAATCTGGGTTTTTTGTGTCAGTTTACGGCCTATTGGCGGCTTACGGTCAGCTCTGTGCGTCACTATGGTTGTTGTACACAAACCAACCAGCCACCAGTTTGCAAAGCTGCAGAAAAGAACTTTTCAAACATTGTGAAAGACTTTTTTGCTGTGTGTTTTACCTGTCAGGTGGAGTATTGATTGATCAACAGGTCGATTGATTTATTGGGCTGGTGCTTCCAGGCGGTTCAGTGTAGTCTTTTTGTACTACTACTACTACTCAACACTAAGGCCATTTTGTCCATAACACCAGTAGCAGTAATAGCAGCGCTTCAGGTTGGGGGGGGTAGAAGTGTGGACTTAGTAACTTGAAATGTCTTAGACAGACAAGAATTAGCCATCGAACGTGGTAGGATGGGATTGAGAGTTCACAAAGGAACAAAACAAACCGCCGTAGTGGGATAATTTACACCCCACTTAAAAATGCCTTTGCACTTTCTCAGCAGTTTTAAACTACCGTCAACAAGTAAAGAATTCAAATTTGTATGTTAAATAATTTGGTATCGTCCCTGTCACTTGGGCAGCATCTAGTGGCCATTAGAGGAACTGCAGCTTAAAATATGTTGTTTTTAACATTTAGGGTTGATTTTGGTTTATCACAGCTTGGGTCTTAGTATTTTGTAGATTTAGCCATCGTTCCCAAAGTTAATAAGAACACTGCACTCGCCGAGTTAATCTGGGAACGCAAGAACTTTCATGAAAATAAGTTTGACGGGGCAAAAAACACAAGCAGTCAGAACTACACAACTCACACCGTACTTGCCATAGCTGTGCACCAACAGTGATCCTGTACAGTGAGGGGTAATTGCTGATTTTATCGTTAAATGAAGTGGTTTATAGTAGCTGTTCCCAACCCAAAGTGAAGCAAAGTCTACTCAGGACCTTTAGCTGATTGAATACGTGCATGAGTTGCGAGCAGTTCAACCAAAGGAAACGACTATTTAACAATACAAAAAAAGCAAAAGTTAAGAGAAAATGTTAATGTTTTGCAGATTTTCTTTCTCAAATTGTCTCACCTGCCTATCAACTTATGAACACTAACATTTATCCGGTTATTATGTCATCTTGTTGACATAAAAGTAGTGGATGAAAATGCGCAATCATTTGCATTTTATCGATTTTTCTAGAAATATGTTTAAAATTTGGATGGGAACTTTAATATTGACAGAAACCGAGTTGTTTAATTCTTCTAACACTAATTAATACCTACTAACTAATTCATACCATGGCCTTTTGTTTTACCGACAGCCAAAACTACAAAAACTAACACCCAGATGAACAGAATCAAGTCGGGGGCGGTTCCTGCTTGATCTGGCACTGCTGCCAGAGGGCACACGGGAGCAGATTGCGGACTGAAGATTTTAAAGGTGCTGACACACCAAGCAGACGGAAAAGAACTGGTGGCGCTGAAGCCCGACTCTAGCATCGCCTCGCGTCTCCTCGCATTGCCTGTGTGTTGTCCAAAAAAGTTGCATTTTAACACGCCGCAAAGAATAGAGCATACAGCTAACTGGCACGTACGTTCTTCGCCTGCGCGTGAGGGAATAACGTTCCGTGCCAGCAGGCGGCGGTAATCTCTTCGTCAATCAAAAAGGGAAACCGGGTAAATAAACTGTTGCTATGATGCATACAACTAAACAGCGTTTGCCCCGAAATCAGCCAGCCGCAGCACACAGCCTAGAGGCTAGTTAGCTAACATTAGCGTGCTAATTCCACGCAACATGCCTTCATGCTACATGAAAATGAGCCGGACAAAGTTGTCGCTCATCTGGCGATAGCTATGCACTTTTCCTACGCTGTGACAAAGGTGTGCGAATGAAACATGGAGTCGTCGCATTTGACTTATTTAGTGGCCGGGGCGGCTAGTTAGCTAGCTAGCTTGCTTGCTAGGAGGCTCAGTTCTCAGTCTAGCAGGTATAGGACATTACATTATTATTTTTGTAATGTATACGTATGTATGTGATCTTTCAAAAGACATGTTTATGTTAAAATAACTATACTTACATAGGTAGTTATGTATCTCGTTGTACGTTTGCCCTCTAAAAGGACATAATAAGGAAAGAATTGAAAACGGTTCGAACCTCTGTGTATTTTTTTTAGAAGGAACATTCAAATGTCATTAAGATGAAGAAAATTAGAAGAGCTTTCTGCGTGTGCCTTCCTGACAGTCGTTTGCTTGCTTTTCCTCACTAGCTTTTTTCTTCTCGTGCACGGATTAGCTTAAGCTGAACAGCCAATCAGATGGATTCCTCTCACCGACACCGAATCGGCTGAAAACAGGCAGAAGAGGGCCCGACGGGTAGAGACAGTGCGCAACCACCGCAAAAGCTAGGCCGATGGACGTTAAGCGCTGGCCTACTCTATATCCACGACGTTTCATTTCCTGGATTGCTCCGGCGCCGCCGGGAAATCCGCCGGATGTCCGTGACCTTCCGCTTCCTTTTGAGTTGGCGTTCCGTTTGATTTTAGGAGGACTACGGTTTAACTGCTCCTCAGATCTCTGCAGGGGAAGTCCAGACAGCTAGCTAGACTATCTGTCCTATCGGGAGTTTTCTCTCACACGACTAAAAACAACTTTTGGACACATGCTCGTTCCACCAAAACTAGTTCCTTCCCGAGGCTATTTTGCAAAGGCACCGTTGCTCCGTCCGGCATTTGACGATTGTGATTGGTTTAAAGAAATGCCAATAAACCAGAGCACGTTTTTTTTTTTTTTTTTTCCCATCCCGGAATGCTGTGCGGACTAGCCAGACCCTCCCCCGCAGCGCTGTGGAGGAAGGTCTGGCAATGCGGCGCTCCCTTTGGTGTGTCAGGGCCTTTTGAGAGGCTGTTTCGGTTGCAGGGCTGATCACACTCGGTTCTGGTTGGTTTGTACTGAGAAAAACCGGAATGCGGAGGAGCCCGGGCGCACATAGAGAACCAGAGGCTACCCAGCTTTACCGTTGCTACCAACCACACACACTTAAGGTGAAACCCACACACACACACACACAGACTATTTTGCTACATGAGTTAATACTGTATATTTCTTGATATGTTTGATACTGTGGTGTAAATGTAGTGTCCTGCTATGATGCGGTGTGTGTGTGTGTGTGTGTGTGTGTGTGTGTGTGTGTGTGTGTGTGTGTGTTGGGTGGAGGTGGGGGATTTTTGGACTCTTGGGTGGGACAGAGGAGGTTCAATATCAGCGGGACATGTCGCCTTTTCTCTCCCTCTCAGTTACCTCCGTCTCTTTCTGAGGGGAGACATTCTCTCCGTCACCTTTCTCTCTCGTTCCCGGCTCTCGTGACTGAAAAACTGAAGAAAATAAAACCGCCGTTTTGTTGGAACTGATCACAAGCACATTCCTGACTATTCTCTGTCCGTGCTGTCGTTTTCTCCAGATTCTTTCCTGTTGCGACAATACAACACGTGTCTAGTTCTTGCTGACTCACATGTATATAAAGTGCATATATGTGTACACATGTGCAATACACGCTATTCGAGCAATCTATTACTGTGACTATTATTGATGATATTTGTCCCTTTTTCTTTTTTTTTTTTTCTTCAAAGTTTCCGCCCGTTTATTTTCATTTTTTCTTCTTCTCGTCCTGATTTCCTGTTGCTGAATTGTGTTGCAGGAGCTTAAAAAGGGAAGACTCTTGTGATTCTTCACATTCAAGTTTAATTTCAGGGGTTTGTGGACATTTTAATGAAGCCCTTTTTTTTTTTTTTTTTTTTTTTTATTACTCTCACTGTAATGTTGTGACGTTGATCTTGATAATCTGTTTCTTCGTTGTTGTTTTTTTAAGTGGGCCTGTTAAAACTTGTCTGGAAACTCAATAAAGCAATTCACTGACTGTCTGGTGCATTTGTGAGAACCTGTCCAAAGGGAACCAAATCGGCCTTCCAGCACCCTTTACGGTTCCTTTTGGACAGCTGTGATGCCACCTGTTTGTCTGTGATCCGCTATTTTAAAAGCCTCAAGTTTGGCAATTTAGCCGTCAGCGGGAGCCGGAGCCAGGGAGCGTGACGCGGCCTAGTCTACATCCACGCCTTTCATTTACCTCGGAACTCGGAAGCTGGAGCTGGGTCTGATGTCACACCCAAATTAAAGTCAGATTTTTCATTTTTTTCATTAGCTCTAGCCAGGTTAGCCATTGTTAGCAATGCCAGTTTATAACAACGCATTACGCGGTTTGTTTTTTTTCCTTCTTTTTTTTTCTTCATACAAACAGCTTAACAACATGTCCACTGACAGAATATGGACAACGCTGTGTGTACGACTTATTTAGTGAGATACAAATAAGACCGAAGGGCTAATAAACTGTATGTTACTATACTACTAGTATAGTAACTTAGCTCGGGGTACTCGATGGTTGTCTTGAGTTCCGAGCTACGAAAACTCCAAGGTCAGGGAGCGCCTTTTTACGACTTTGAGCTCGGAAAAATCAGGCTTCCGAGTACAAATGGAACGCGCTATAAGCCAGGCCCCCAGGAAGTGAACTGGGCTTGGAAGCACATTGAACATAGTGGTGAAATTGTGACTCCCGGGGCGATCAGTGGATACATTTATTTATTTATTTATTTATTTTTAAGCTACACAACCCCAGCAAAATGACTCGTTTCACTATCAGAATTTGATCTATTCGGTACGATAATATTCAACAGCCTAGAAGAGCCACACGATAAAATCATTAATTCGTTATTAAAGGAAGCGGAGCGCTAAACCGCAAGTAGCCGGCTCGGCCGGTGAAGGTCTCTAGTGCGCCTGTTCTACGGCCCCGTAGAGAGGCAGTGTTAATCATCCCGGTCAGCATATACATATATGCTGGAAGTTGAACTTTTTTGGGCTTCATGCGTCACTGAGCAACTCTGGCTCTGCCTCGTACACCGTATCCAGGTTTTATTATGCATCCATGCTTTGAAGCTTTAAGAGTTCCAATGGGCGCTGCGCTAAGCTAAACGCTAAAGAGAGACAGCTGCCTATTTGAAACCCTTCTGTCGCGAGTCTGCATGTACAGAAAATCAGCATTTATTTTTTATTTTTTTTACTATTTGGGCATTTTATGGACAAAATGAGCAAATAGATCACAATTGTTCGTTGCAACCCCAATTTCTTTATTAGCCAAAGGTAAATATCCTCAGTTTATCAAAAACTAATCTGTGTCAGGTTGGTCACATACAGAGGAAACCAAGCCATCCAATCTTCAACCTGCTACTGGCTAGCCTAGCTGCTAACATTTTGATGTTCGTCATACATGACGTACAGTTTGTGATGCTAAACAGAGACAATTGCACAGTTACTGCAGTAAAAATTAAAAGTCCTCTTAATATCACTGTGGAAACAATTTAGGAATGCATTTTATAAATCAGCTGGTACCACTGAACAATTTATCAAACGCTGTACATTAGAGAGCCCATTTTATACAAAAAGAAAAACCCACAGCCAAGTCCTTTCTTTCTGAAAGAGTCTGTACTCTGAAGGTAAACTTCAACATGCGGTTGCTGGATGTGTTCTAGCTCTCAGGTGAGTAGATCTTGATGAGGTGTTGCGGCTCGGTGGGATAGCCGCTAACCGGGCAGCGGCGGTTGGCTTTCACGTACACGTAGATGCAGCGGTAACAGAAGACGAAGCCCGAGGTGGACAGCACCGTGGCGTTGGTGCGAAGCCTCCGGCACAGCGGACAGTTCCTGCCGTCGGCGCCGGGCGGAGGGTCCTGCTGCAGGTGGAGGGGTGGCGGCGGAGCCGGCAGCGAGGTGAGGGCCTTCACGGTGCTCTGGTTGTCTGACGAGTACCACCACTCCAGGAACTGCAGGAAGAAGACGCCCAGCGAGAGGGAGTTGGAGAGGGACACGGCCGCGCCCCGCGCCGCCTGGGACATCAACCACCACGCTCTCCGCGCCAGGCTGCGCACACAAGAACAACGCACTGAGGTTGGTGGGGTTAACACGGCAATGCACGAAAAACACATTGTCCTTAATGGAACATCGCTTACTCTTATTTCTTATAATGTTTATAATGAGTCAGCCTAGTCTATATCCACAAGGTTCCACTTCTGGGATTGCTCTCGTTCTGCCAGAAATTCTGCCGGATGTCACTCTTGTTGAACGTACGTTTTCGGATGTCCGTTACCTTCCGCTTTCTCTGTGTTGTCATATTAAACTGCGGTGGATTTCTGAGGACTATGGTTAACTGCTCCTCAGATCTCTGCAGGGTAAATCCAGACAGCTAGCTAGACTATCTGTCCAATCTGAGTTTTCTGTTGCACGACTAAAACTACTTTTGAACGTACACGTGTTCCACCAAAAAAAGTTCCTTCCCTGAGGCTATTTTGCAGAGGCACCGTGGCTCCGTTTGGCGCTTAGCGCCGTTTTTCTCCCATCCCGGGAATGCTGCGTGGACTAGCCAGACCCTCCTCCGCAGCGCTGCGGAGGAAGGTCTGGCAATGCTTGACTAGAGCCATCCTAGCCACTAGTGACACAGCGACATAAGCTGATCCCCCTGGCCGCTTACCGTAAGCCGCTCACTACGGGGGCCACATGCCGCTTGTGTTCCAACGTGGTAGGCTACTGTCAGTGACAAACAGTGAAGTCATATTTATATACACACACACACACACACACACACACACACACACACACACACACACACACACACACACACACACACACACACACACACACACAAATGTGTTGAAACTGAGATGAGATGTACCTTCCCTCAGCTGGGTTGCCAGTTTCGCTGCTCTTCAGCTCCATGTCTCTGATATCTTGAACGTTGAGTCGTGCCAGTCTGACCCTGGCCAGCCACAGCAGGGGATTGTGGGTCCTGGCGACTCCAAAGACAAAGAGCAGCTGCTGGCCGAAGAGCCAGGCCTGCCAGGCCGAGCTGACGTACGGGTACGCGGCCACGGCCGCCCGGTACAGCCTCTGGCTCCGGCTCTGCGCCAGCCGGATGGAGAAGTCCTCCTCGTCCCTCTGTCTCGCCAGCTTGGCCTCCAGCTTGGCCCGCAGGTACGGCACCAGGCACAGGAGAAGAAGAGAGCGCCAGTGGGACTTACCGGGCAGCCCCAGGCGACCGGGAGGACCTCGGCCTCCCGAAACTCTCTTCAGGCCATAGAAGTTCTCCGAGAAGGAGGCGCTGCAGTGAGACAGGAAGTGGTTCTGGAGGAGGAGGTCCAGCAGCAGGTAGAGCTCATCGAAGCGTCGCCACGGGAACCCGAAACGGGACGGGTTGGACTCTGCCAGCACCTGAGAACGTCAGCGACACTGGGGTAGTTACACGTTGATTTGTAGAGCACATTTAGGGCTGAAGGATTAATCACAAAATCTCAGTCTTGGTTTAGACCATCTCACTTTCATGTGACAACGATTCTGCAGGGTTTTTTATTAGCGGAGAGATGTATTGCTGAGCAGCAGTCCAGACAGAAATAAAAAAAAATACGAAGGAATCATACATCAACAAATTTGATCATAAACAGCCTACAGACTGTGAGGATCCTCGAGGATCAAACAATTAATTTACATTTCTGTTTAAAACGCTGACGGGCATTTGGACGGCCGACGCCTCTATGTTCCATGTTGAAAAGAGTCACAACTAGGCCTGCACGATTCGGGGAAAAATATTTCTCTGCCACGTTTTTTTTTCTCTCACAAAGTGTAATGTTTATTGCACACATGAACCATGACAAAGCGAAACAAATTGGCAGTACCAAACATAGATTTTGTTTTGCCACCTGTAGCACATTGCGCATCACCACAAGCCTGTAAACATAGAGGCTTCGATGAATAAAGAAAATAAAGGACATACCGGCCATTTAAGTACAGTAGGCTACCAAAAATAGGGACATATAACGCACTGAACTAAATATGGCCCGGATACAGGCTCTATCTGAACTCCTTGGACATGTCTTAACATGTCAATGTCAAATGCTTTCAATGAATTAATTGGAGAGATAAAAAATAAATAAATCGAAGTCATATAAAAATGAAATTGCGAACAGGGGTGACTAGAGCTTGCGATTTCATAACCTTCCAAGTGGCCTATAGCCTACGTTAGTCACGAATAAATGATGTAGAAAAAATTTATAAATGACTCATTCTTGACAAAAAAAGGCAAAAGAGCTGTGTGCGTGCGTACATTTGAATAATGTAAACAGGTTCGGGCTTTTAAAAAGCAGTCAATCAAAATGTACTTGTCGGGCTCGGGCCTAACTTTTAAGGCCCGATTACAGCTCTACTTAGTTGTGCCCTTTAGGAGCTTTAGACCATATTGTTTGTACATCTGCACGAAGACGATATGGATCGCGGTAAATATTCCTTAAACAATGTTCCTCAAAATCAAGATCTTAAACAAATGGAGTTCAGAGTGCTTGACACGATGAAAACACAATATGGAAAGTAAAAAAAAAAAACAGACACTGAGCTGTACAGTTTTTTTCAAGGCGCTCCCTCACCTTGACGCCGTGTCTCAGTGCCGGGCGGACCGCCTCCATCAGAGACTCCTGTGCCAGGAGCTCAAAGATGGACGGCTGCTCCTTCCCAGCGGCGGAGGTCAGATGGGCTCCGGCCTCTGCCATGGCTGCTGCACAACCACAACACAAGCACACACAGTGGACACACAGTGAAATACCAGAGAGGAATGGCTGAATAGACTTTTGTTTCTCTCATGTATTACAATTATATTATGTATTACAATTATATTATATGCGATTTCGCGATTCCGTCCATGATTCTGTTATCACAGAAACTGTTGGGCTCTACATTAATGCTGCCATCAGTCTGGGACTGGCCCTCGTCGGAAAAAAAAAGACACTTGCCACCAATCTAAACAACTTTTCTGGGGGAAACCCTGGGTATAATGTTTAACAATTAGGATAATGTTTTCGAATGTTTTGTCAAAAATGTAAATAAAAAAATTATTAAATGATTTATTTAAATTAAAAATACATTGATAATAGGTGTACTGGCCCATTGGTAAGGTAGTCACTAAGGTAGCTTCCACAGATAGTTCATCCTAAGGATTCTCTTTGCCACATGTATGTTTAACATTAAATTAACAACAACAATTATTAGTATTCTATGTACTAAAAAGGTATGTAAAAACAGGTTTAGGCCGTTCACACGTTATTGTAGGCCTGTTGCCAGACCTTCCTCCACAGCGCTGCGGAGGAAGGTCTGGCTAGTCCACACAGCATGCCGGGATGGGAGAGAAATGTGCTCTGGTTAATTCTCATTTCTTTAAACCAATCACAATCGTCTTGGGGCGGCGCCGGATGGAGCAACGGTGCCTCTGCAAATTAACTTGTTCTGGTGGAACATGTGTACATTCAAAAGATAGTCTAGCTAGCTGTCTGGATTTACCCTGCAGAGATCTGAGGAGCAGTTAACCATAGTCCTCAGAAATCCACCGGAGTTTAGAATTCAAAATTCCAACACAAAGAAAACGTTAAGTAACAGAAATCCGGCCGAAAAGAAGGACATGAGGCGGAATTTCCGGTGGAGCAATCCCGGAAGTGGAAGGTTGTGGATATAGACTAAATCCCGGAAGTGGAAGGTCGTGGATATAGACTAAGGGGTCCTTGGCTTAAAAAAACGTTGAAGACCCCTGATCTAATGGATTACAACAGAAATTGATTACATTTAGAATATGATACCGCAGACGAGGATAACACAGACTGTCGCTAAATGATCACAGCTTACTAAAGGAGCATGTCAGACAACATTTAAGGAGTTGATGGGAAAGCTTGTCAACTATCAACCAGTTCACTACAGACAGCAAGGAGTGAGGAGACAGCTGCCCAAGTAGACTATTAAGTTAAATATTGTGTGAAATCCAATATACCAGAGCAATAACCGCAGCCAGAAACAGCTGACGTTAGTTTGTCCGGAAAGCATGCTTCTTACTCTTTTCATTTACATTTTTTTTTTTTAAACAAATGACACATCAGTCTTGTGTAGAATTATAATACTCATGTTGTGCAAAGGTATCATATTATTCTAATTCCTTTTTGACACGTAACGTTACCGTATATGGAAGAGAGTAAGTTCCAATGACCTATGCACTATGGTTAAAGTTTACTCAAATCTTAGCTAACTCCATGTCAGCTTTAAACAAAGCAGGAGACTTCAAGTAAAATACATTGTAATTTTTTATTTTTAAGCTATGGGCGATTCCAAACGTGAATTTCGTGTTCATAAAGTCTGAGAGATAGATCAAGATTAGATTAAGCACCTCAATATAACGTCACAAAGTTTAGCAAGCTATGGATCATTTTAGTACTTTAGAAGTTGACGTTTAGCTAGTTAAATCCAAGAACATAATGCACCACTGGTTACACGTTTTATCCATGTCAAATATATGAATAACAAGGGAAGGCGGGTTTTTTTAGGGTTACTTATGCAGCCATATGGTCAAACTTTGACAACATAACGTTAACGTTACCTTCCTTTGCTAGCTAGCTGTTAGCGTAGCAGGAAGTTAGCACGGCGTCGCTTATGTTTCCTGGTGTCTCTGCAACATCACACGGTCATTTT
This sequence comes from Perca flavescens, assembly GCF_004354835.1. Lineage (NCBI taxonomy): Eukaryota > Metazoa > Chordata > Actinopteri > Perciformes > Percidae > Perca > Perca flavescens. The sequence goes on along the minus strand of NC_041345.1, from coordinate 27,568,345 downwards.
AAAAACACCGCTTGTTGCGCCGAACTTTAAAATAACAGAGAGGCTGGTCACTTTACATGTTTTCTTCTATTATTTGACCACTCGCCATGCGCAGGGTGGCACTGCCCACAACAACCACCACTTCCGGCAATCCCGTTCTCTTAATACATCCGTGGGCCATCCTAGGAAGACGCATACTCGCCAAGTCCGTCGGTAGCTTGCTCTTGATGGATTTACATTAAATGTCAGCGTATATGAGTGCACTATAATCAATAACATCTTTAGTGCAATTTCAGTGTCGGGTGGTTTGACCGTAGTTATTTAAAAGGAGGTTGCTAAAGAAGTCAATAAGCGGAACTATTGATATTGATGCGTTGGCTTACAGGAAGAGGACTCATAATTCGGTTGCACGCTGTCTGGTAATCACCCTTAATACGTCCATGGTAATCCTCCGTTGGAGAGCTTTCGCTACCTTGTTGACCAGTTTTGGCGTGAGTTTTCGGTCATGTTTCGGAATGTTTTCGGTAGATTGTTAACGGAACCGATCCGTGTGCACAGCTATGTGAAGAATGCACCTTTGATACAGAGGGGAACGCCCGCCTCTGTCCCGGCCAGGAGCTTCTCGGACGTGAAGGACGAAGTGCAGCAGCCCTTTGACACCTCCCTGCTTGAGTTCCTGGTATGTCCGCTGTCCAAGAAGCCGCTGAGATACGAGGCTGAGACCGGCGAGCTCATCAACGAGGAGCTTGGCATCGTCTATCCCATAGTTAACGGCATCCCCAACATGATCCCCCAGGAAGCCAGACTCCTGCAGAAAGACGCAGACGCCTCAACCTCGCCGACACAGGAGTAAAAAAAAACTGCCGTCATCACCTTCGGCTTGCCACCCAAACAACCAACACACTCCGGGATCCACAGTGGGTTTAGCACTAGCCAGGTTAGCCATTGTTAGCGACAGCAGTCGATAACAACGCATTTACGCTGTTTTTGTGCAAACAAACAGTGTATAGCAACATATCAACAGATAGAAGTTGGACAGGACTGTGTGTGCGTCTTATTTAATGATATACAAATAAGCCAGACGTGCTAATAAACTGCATGTTACTACGCTTTCACTACTGTTGACGCACGGAGCAGCCATATTGGATTTTGAGCTCGGGGTACTGACGCACTTTGTTGTGCGACTTCAGGGAGGCGTGTTTCTGACTTTAAACTCTGACATTTCAAGTTTTAAAGGTTGCTGGACTTAATAAGCAAAATACTTACAAACTGCATTTTTTTTTTTAGCCACCTGGCTAAAACTCCATGTAATATATCACCTTTAGTGTCCTGTATTAGAAACCCATCTGCAAGTATGTTGTCCCTGTCCGTGATGGTGGGCCTGGTCCCAATAGTGTCGCTCTTCGGTCTGTTCTACTCGGCTGCAGTGGACGAGAACTTCCCTCAGGGCTGCACAAGCAGTAGCAGCGTGTGTTTCTACAGCCTGTTGCTGCCCATCACCATCCCCGTCTACGTCTTCTTCCACCTCTGGAGCTGGATGGGGATCAAGCTTTTCAGACATAACTAGGCTGTTCGGATTCTGCTTTTGTTAAAGGGGGAAAAAAAACTCCACCTGAAAGCACTTCAGTGCAGTTGAAGCATCTGTGAAGCATCTGTGATGTACCTTGCATTTCCGGACCCATTTAGTTTGTTGTTTAATACTGTAAAAGGTAAAAATAATAAAAGAATGTACAGTTAAGTTTAATAGCAGAATATGTTGCTTTTACTGCAAACCCTAGAATGAAGTACTGCTGTTAGACACGTTGCAGTGTTTTAGACTTGGGTGCACATAATTGGCAGGGAGTCTAGGGGTCCTCCCTCAAGAAAATGTTACGTTGTCAATAAAAAAGAAATGACTGCAATTTCACATAATTTTGGACTGTTATTACCATATGTGTCTCAAACGTTGAAAAAGCTAGAGCAGATAATAAATAAAATAACTTCCTAAGGAAGTCCAATGGGGTCCAACTGCAATCGTTAGATCGGAGATTCAGTTCGTGGTGATGATTTGGCATTTATTCGGCTTAGGTGCAGCCCAGAAGGCTTTGGTGCTGTACCTAACCCTTATAATGGAAGGGAAAACCCTGCGTTGGGACTGAGATATCAAGGAAATGGGACACATTGTAGGTAGTGCTGGGCGATATGGAGAAAATCAAATATCACAATATTTTTTGACCAAATGCCTTGGTATCGATACCGCAATGATATTGTACACAATGAGATTTTTATAAATAATCGCCAGTAATGTGGATATAATTAATAAGTGGGTAAAGGCAAATAATAGAACAGCTACAATAGTCTGGTAAGGTCAGAAAATGACATCACTTTACTGTAATGCAGCCTTTAAAACCAGGAAAAGACAACACTTATGTCATATCACGATATCCAAAATCTAAGACGATATCCAGTCTCATATCACGCTATCTATATAGTATTGATATATTGCCCAGCTCTAATTGCAGGACATGAGGCGGAAGCAGACGTGGTAGGCTGAAGGAAATTGCATGCAACCAAAAATCCATTACAACTCTTACTGTTAAAACAGGCCTGCATCCCATAACCCTGACTCCGATTCTCCACTGTTCCGGTTTAGTCCCGTCCTCCGCCATGCGCCAAACCACACCGGGAGCGTCTCAGAAGTCTTGCTGCCCGACTCGCAGACTGTGTTGTCTCTACAAGTACTTTACAGAACAGTCCCGTGTCTATTAAGCTAGTATCTACCGTCCACTCCAAGCACTCCTACAGTTAAACTCCATGCCTTCTCTTTTCTGAGTTGTTGTTAAAAAAAAAAAAAAAAAAAAAAAAAAAGATCTATGATGTCATTATGTTTTTCAGCCTCCAAGATTGTTTTCCGTGCTGTTGTTGTAGGAGACATTGGGGGGCGTGTCTTTTGGTGAATTGACTGGATAACTAAGATCTCACCTCGTGGGGTCTCAATGATCCTAAGAAAGGTGAGAAATCAGCCCAGAACTACACGGGAGGAGCTGGGGGTCAATGACCTGAAAAGAGCTGCGACCACCGTTTCCAAGGTTACTGTTGGTAATACACTAAGAGGTCATGGTTTGAAATCATGCATGGCACAGAAGGTTCCCCTGCTTAAACCAGCACATGTAAAGGCCCGTCTTAAGTTTGCCAATGACCATTTGGATGATCCAGAGGAGTCATGGGAGAAGTCATGTGGTCAGATGAGACCAAAATAGAACTTTTTGGTCATAATTCCACTAACTGTGTTTGGAGGAAGAAGAATGATGAGTACCATCCCAAGAACACCATCCCTACTGTGAAGCATGGGGGTGGTAGCATCATGCTTTGGGGGTGTTTTTCTGCACATGGGACAGGGCGACTGCACTGTATTAAGGAGAGGATGACCGGGGCCATGTATTGCGAGATTTTGGGGAACAACCTCCTTCCCTCAGTTAGAGCATTGAAGATGGGTCGAGGCTGGGTCTTCCAACATGACAATGACCCAAAGCACACAGCCAGGATAACCAAGGAGTGGCTCTGTAAGAAGCATATGAAGGTTCTGGCGTGGCCTAGCCAGTCTCCAGACCTAAACCCAATAGAGAATCTTTGGAGGGAGCTCAAACTCTGTGTTTCTCAGCGACAGCCCAGAAACCTGACTGATCTAGAGAAGATCTGTGTGGAGGAGTGGGCCAAAATCCCTCCTGCAGTGTGTGCAAAGCTGGTGAAAAACTACAGGAAACGTTTGACCTCTGTACCTGCAAACAAAGGCTACTGTACCAAATATTAACATTGATTTTCTCAGGTGTTCAAATACTTATTTGCAGCTGTATCATACAAATAAATAGTTACAAAATCATACATTGTTTTTAGATTATGTCTCTCACAGTGGACATGCACCTACGATGACAATTTCAGACCCCTCCATGATTTCTAAGTGGGAGAACTTGCAAAATAGCAGGGGTTCAAATACTTATTTTCCTCACTGTATATACATACACAGAATATATTAAAAATAAGAGTAAAAATGAAGATAAAAAGAGCAGAACAGCAGATTAAGTACAATGGCATGTAGAGCCAGAGGTGGGCTCAGTGGTAGAGCAGGCGCACATACTGTATACTGAGAGGTTTATGCCTCGACGCAGAGGTCTAGGGTTCAAATCCGACCTGTGACAAATTTCATGCATGTCTCCCCCCCCCTCTCTTCCCCCTTTCTCACCCAGCTGTCCTGTCAAAAATGAAAGGTGGGAAAGGCCTCCAAAAAAAAAAAAAAAAAAAAAGAGTCAGGGGGTGGGTTCCGGGCCTTGTTGTGGCTGTTCCCATAGCGTTCTCCATTCCTGGAATGTGTATGTGCGTGTAGCTACTGAGACATTATACCTGGCTCTAACATCAAAACTACTACTACTACTACTACTACTACTGTACAACCAAAAATATAAAAAACTAAATCATTCTGACAAACTGAAACTAAAGTAACACTAGCATCCACACAGAAAACTAAAATGAAATAGAAAAGTCAACACTAAAATAAAATAAGAACTAATTGAAAATTCAAAACTAGTAACCTTGGTTGTTACAGTTTTTTTTTTTAAGGCGGAGTAATAACTGGCGCTAAGATAAAGGTACTCTGCTTTGAATCTGCTTGGTTAAAAGACATATGGCTTTGTTCCCTTAACAAATCACAAAAGACTGCAATTTGAATAAGTTTAATAAGTATTTACTAAGTAAAAGAATACATCAAAGTGATGGTACGTTTAGTTGAGTAGAATATTTTTGGTACTCTTAGCTTTGATTTTAATGTGTGCTTTTGTTTATTTCTCTGTTGGTCATCAATCTGTCTCACCCTCTGAAAAACAGTCTCAATACTCAATACTTGAGTAAAAGAACAAGTATCGTACCACATAAATGACTTTGGTAGAAGAAGTTCAAGTCACCTTTTAGAATATTACTTGAGTAAAAGTCTTAAAGTTTTCGAATGTTAAGTATAACAAGAATGTTAATCTTAAGTATCAAAAGTAATTTTCTGTTATTAATGTGTAAGAATTTCTCTCCCATCTAGCGTTGAGATCATATATCGCAATCAACTCTCGCTCGCCACGTAGTTCAAAGTACGTATTACAGCTACGGTAGCCTCCACGCTTCAAAAAGCCGGTCTCTTGCTCTTTTCAATATCCTTGAAGAAGACTCCTGTTCCTGAAATGTGGATTTTGAATACGTGTGGTCCTCCATGTTTCCTTCTTCAAACTCGCCGGGGCCCGGGAAGCTACGATACCCATTAGCAGCATTAGCAGCACCCTGTGAGTTTATCATGTGACAGCGGAAAGGCGGAGCAGTACGTCCTGTACAGTGGCGCAAAAAAGTGGGTCAAACTCAAAATCAAGGCCCGGGGGGCCAAATCCGGCCCCTTGCGAATTTTGATCTGGCCCGCATTTCAATTTAGGTTCACAGCTAATAATAATAATAATACAAAGTTAATTGACTTTTTTATTATTATTTTTTGCTAAATAAAAGCATGTCAGTAAAATCAACATGTCTGGCCCTTATCGTGATCATCATTTCCAGTGTGGCCCTTAGTGAAATTGAGTTTGACACCCCTGTTTTATAGTAACCAGTAGTAGAGATGTTAGGGGAGATGTATCAGAGTAAAAGTATACATTTTATTTAGGGAGTGGAGTAAAAGTGAAAGTTTCCAGAGATATGAATAACAAAGTACAGATAGGCCTACGTGAAAATTCTACTCAGGTACAGTATTTGTACTCACAATGCTGACAAACAAACACACACACACACACACACACACTGGAAACTTCACTTTATTTATGAAATATTAAAGTCAGTGAAACAGACAGATGGAGAGAAGCCAAGGCTCCCTGTCTTATTGACAGGAAGTGAGGGGGGTGGGGATGGGGGCAGAGACATGATGAAAACATCCGACGAGCTGCCAGAGTTCAGTGGATGAGACGAAGCATTTGGTGATTGGACAGGATTAGAGGATTAGTGACACAGCTGAATGCACTGAGAGTCTCCATCAGCATCATCACTCTGTCTCTCTCTCTCTCTCTCCATCATGTCCCTAACTGTCCCTGCCCATAGCTGTCATCCTGGGAAGTAAGCGATCCAGTATGGAGATGTCCGGGCTCTCCATCAGCAGAGGAGGTGAGTTACGTTTCGGAGGAAGAGAGAGACAGAGCGAGAGGGTGAGACCTCCGAGTAGACCTGTAACAATTATTACATCAATGTCTTATTGTCCATTATTTATTTTATTTTTTTACATAATCAAGGTTTCCTGTCAAACATTTGCTAAGGTCTTAAGGCATCTATTTGATTTTGTTTAGATATGCCAAATTGTAATTATATAAGTTGTTATTGGTCAGACTATATACAGTACTGTTTGTCATTTTTTCAATTGCTAGTTGTTGGCGCTTGACCCTAAACACGTTCATAGCAACAAAAATGACGTGTGTGTGTGTGTGTGTGGGGGGGGGGGGTACAGTTAGAAAAATAGTTTTATGATTACAAAGAGGCGTTGTTTACTTCAGGTGTGTTTGTGTTATTACATAATCTGGGTCATATAACAGTGATATATAACCAAAAGATGTCTCCTTGAAAACTTCAATTTGTTTAAAAAAGTAATAAATGAATGCATTTTTTTTTTTATTTGACTGAAAGAGAAAATTCTATTGTTAATCGCAATTATTTTGGAAACAATTAGTTGTGCAGCGACATTTGGAATTGTTCCAGGCCTAGATCAGAGATGCCATCTGTGTCATGTGGATGCTGGTTTAACTCTTTCTTTTTGATTTAATTGTTAATTTTTTGTTTTAAAAATATAAAAAATACACTTAATAGAGGTCACAGACTTAGGGTTTTTAGCCAGCACCAAAGAAAAATCACGAATTAAGAATAAAATAAGAATTGAGAATAAAAATAACACTCCATATCCTCTCTGAATGGGTTTAATAGGAATTTACCAAACAACCGTTGAACAAGCAGAACGTGAACTTGAATAGGAGCGCTTATCTCAGTTCTACCGGACTCTCCCTGTGACTTTAACGGTATTCAAATATTATTATTTATTTTTTTAAACAGTTTTGTTAATTGTAGTATCATTTATTCAAGCACAAAATACATTTTTGTTGATCAAATTGTCAGAAATAACAGGAAAATGCATAGATTTCTGTCACAGTAACACCGACTCATTGTCTTTAGTGTATGCAGACTGATCACCCCCTCCTCCCCCCATGTTTTATCAACCAGGGGGGAAACAAATCACGTTTCTTGACAATATTATACATTATAAAAAAATATGTATTAGTATTTATAGTGAACAGGTTAAGAGGGAAAAAAAACAAACCAGACAGGCTCACTGAGTTTAATCCTCTCTGCTCTTAATGGCTGTGATGATGTCATTACATTAGGATGGGAAAATAAAGCGGATGAAAAAATGTGAGATTTATTACAATTATGAGAAAGATTTTTTTTTTTTTAAAGTCAATTATGTAAAAATGTGGTGACTGTTTTTCTTTTACGCTGGCCTTTTATTGAAGAAACACGCGTGCCATTCTAGGTATAGAGGGGAACCTCGGTAGCTGTCAATGCTGGGCCATATTTGTTTTGCATATTCCTAAATCATATTCAAACAAACAAGAAAAGGTACTAAAAAGCAGTGGTGGAATGTTACTTAGTACATTTACTCCAGAAGTGTACTTCAATACAAATGTTGAGGTACTTGAGTCTTTTCTTTTAATGCCACTTTCTACTCCTAGTCCGCTACATTTCAGAGAGAGATATTGTACTTTTTAACTCCACTACATTCATCTGACAGCTTTAGTTACTAGTTACTTCACACATTAAGATGTTTGCACACAAAACACATGCAGTTTATAAAATATGATGTATTATAGATGAAACTACCCGACAATATACAAGTCCAGCTGATATGATTAGCAGATTAAACACTTAGTTGATTGACAGAACTGTTTGGATCGTTTCCAGTTCCTAAAATTTTTCCTGCATTGAGTACTTTTACTTTCAATACTTTAAGTACATTTTCCTGATGATACTTACATACTCCCATATTCCCATATGGTGATGCTTATATAACTTATATCTCTACCGTTTGATTAATAATTAATAATTTATACTTTTAATCCCGCAAGGGGAAATCACATTTTGACTCTGTTGTTACTACACACGTTACACACAGGCCTGAGTTACACACACACATGCTCAGTACCTCTACATGCACTAAATGGAGAGATGTCAGAGTGAGGGGGCTGCCCATGGAAAGGCACCCCGAGCGGTTGGGGGTTCGGTGCCTTGCTCAAGAGCACCTTGGTAGTGCCCAGGAGGGCGAACTGGCATCTCTCCAGCTACCAGTCCACCACCATACTTTATATACTTAGTTTATATGGGTCTTATAAGCACTTATTTAAAAAGTTGGGTTGAATTTATACCCTTTTCTGAGAGCCTTTTGTCTCCCCTCCCACACATGCTCGGAGTCGCTGCTAGATGGAATGTTCAGCCCACTACTAATTAATCTAAATGAGCAGAACGCTCTGATTGGGTAAGCACAGATCAACACACAATGCAACCTGGAATCAGATTTTGTTGGAATCCTACTATAAACATGGTGGCAGGATCGGCAAGACCTTACCAGTTAGGGAAACGTTTTTTTTTTTTTTTTTTTTTTTTTACTTAAGAGTATTTTTACAGTCTGGTATTAGTACCTCTACTTCAGTAAAGGATCCGAATACTTCTTCCACCTCTGGTAAATTAATATCTCCTTTCCAGAAGTTGGGAATTGTCACCAGATTTGATAGTAAATGTATCCACCATGTGACTTTGAACTGTCAACTTAAAGGTCCCATGGCATGAAAATTTCACTTTATGAGGTTTTTTAACATTAATATGCGTTCCCCCAGCCTGCCTATGGTCCCCCGGTGGCTAGAAATGGTGTGATCCTGCTCTGCCTTTGAGAAAATGAAAGCTCAGATGGGCCGATCTGGACTCTTCCCTTTTATGACATCATAAGGGGAAAGGTTACCTCCCCTTTCTCTGCTTTGCCCGCGCAGAGAATTTGGCCCACCCATGAGAGAGAGAGAGACATCATCACTTGCAAACAAGCAAAGCGTGGCAGTTGGTCAAGGCCACACCCACATCCTCCACCTTACCCTCCCCATCTCTCCTCCTCAATGGCATTTATAGGTACAGACACAGAAATGGCACATCCTAAGGAAAGCTCATTGTGGGACTGGCTCTAGTGGCTGTAATTCTGCACCAAGGCTGAATTTCGGGAAAGAGACTTCAGATTCAGTATAAGGGGACCACTAAGGTCTATATAAAAGAGACTTCAGATACAGTATTAGGGGACCACTAAGGTCTATATAAAAGAGACTTCAGATACAGTATTAGGGGACCACTAAGGTCTATATAAAAGAGACTTCAGATACAGTATTAGGGGACCATTAAGGTCTATATAAAAGAGACTTCAGATACAGTATTAGGGGACCACTAAGGTCTATATAAAAGAGACTTCAGATACAGTATTAGAGGACCACTAAGGTCTATATAAAAGAGACTTCAGATACAGTATTAGGGAACCACTAAGGTCTATATAAAAGAGACTTCAGATACAGTATTAGGGGACCACTAAGGTCTATATAAAAGAGACTTCAGATACAGTATAGGGGACCACTAAGGTCTATATAAAAGAGACTTCAGATACAGTATTAGGGGACCACTAAGGTCTATATAAAAGAGACTTCAGATACAGTATTAGGGGACCACTAAGGTCTATATAAAAGAGACTTCAGATACAGTATTAGGGGACCACTAAGGCATATATAAAAGAGACTTCAGATACAGTATTAGAGGACCACTAAGGTCTATATAAAAGAGACTTCAGATACAGTATTAGGGGACCACTAAGGCCTATATAAACGAGACTTCAGATACAGTATTAGGGGACCACTAAGGCCTATATAAAAGAGACTTCAGATACAGTATTAGGGGACCACTAAGGTCTATATAAAAGAGACTTCAGATACAGTATTAGGGGACCACTAAGGTCTATATAAAAGAGACTTCAGACACAGTATTAGAGGACCACTAAGGCCTATATAAAAGAGACTTCAGACACAGTATTAGAGGACCACTAAGGCCTATATAAGAGACTTCAGATACAGTATTAGGGGACCACTAAGGTCTATATAAAAGAGACTTCAGATACAGTATTAGAGGACCACTAAGGCCTATTTAAAGAGACTTCAGATACAGTATTAGTGGAACACTAAGGCCTATATAAAAGCATCCAAAAAGCAGCATGTCATGGGATCTTTAAACCTTTGTGCTATGCTTGCTTTCTTATTTCCAGGCTGACTGCGAGGCTTGACAAAAACTACAGACCACCAAGCTTCATTCAACTTTTCCAGACTTTACTCGTCGGGAACAAGCTGCCCTCCATCCTCTTGCTGTCCGGTGGAAATATGTGTCTCCTTTCCCCGGTCCTTCTCTTCTTCCTTCTTGCATTTCATACCCCGCTATGCCTCTTTCCACCCGTGGATTGCTCAAACTTGTGTCCACACCAGTGCATTTGTTACGAGCACGCTGACCTGGTGGACTGCCGCGAGCGGGGGTTCCAGCATGTTCCCAGGGGCCTCCCACACGCCACGTGGCTGCTGGAGCTGGGAGGAAACAATCTGAGCCAGATTGGCGCCGGAGCCTTCACTGGACTCTGGTCCCTGCGGGTGCTGGTGCTGACCAACAGCCAGATACAAGAACTGCAACCACAGGTAGGAACGCAGGGACGTGGGAACTTTAAAATGGAAAAATGCTAGGGCTGCACGCTATGAGGAAAATATGCAATAACATTGTTGAATATTGCGATAACAATATTACTCGCGATAAATAAACAAATATCAAAGTGTACTCAGTTCTTTCAACTAACACAAAAAATTTCTTGAGTGTCTTTGCCGATATGTCGCAACCTTTCGCGATTTGTTTATTGCGCCGGTTGATATCACGATGACGATTAAAAAAAAAGGCATTAAATGCTAAATGTTTTGAAGAAAATTCCTGAAAATCGGGGCGCCCTGTTGGCTCAATCAATCAATCAAATTTATTGAAAGTGTAAAATCACTATTAACACTGCCTCAATGTCCACTTGTGTAACCAAGTTCTTCTTTTTTGATTTTTCTTTGTTAGAATTTTTCTTTTTCCTTTCACTCATTTATTTTCTCTGGATTGGCAATTACGTTTAAGTATTTCATTTTCATTTATTTTTCTTTAAATCAGAAAAAGATGCATAGTGGTTGTGCTGTATTATTTACACCAATGTGTTCCTAATAAAAATTTGAATAATAAAAAAAACTGCCTCAATGCACTTTACAATTACAGGAACACATAAATAAAATGATCCGTATCATTCCATTTGAGCTATATTGGGGTGCTGAATGTCTGATATTACATAGAATTGCTTGTTCCCCCCCCCCACAATAAATCATGATATGTAGCCTATTTTGGTATAAATATCAACCTATTATTAATACTGATGATATCAATTAGAAGTAAGGGTACTCACGTGGACAAAAATCAGAAGTGCCGGTACTCGGTACTGCTGAGTACTGGTCCATTTCAGGCACTACATACAACACATCCCAAGCAAAGAATTAACATTTGAAAGTTTCAAGTAGTCTTGCGCTTAAAACGGAATTAGGAAAGCAGTTTAGTACGGGAATGTAATTTTTAGCAGACAGGGCTGAGGGAAGACGTTATGGAAGGAGAAAAGAGGGAGGGAGAAGGCCTGGATTAAAGTGCAATGGCGGGGAAAGGGAAGATGGATGGAGTAGGTTTGTGTCTTTTTAAGAAAAAGAAGGGGCCATAGATACATTGTATGCTTCTCTTTATCTCTCTGTCTTTATCTCCACAGGCATTTTTTCCGCTGTCCTTCCTGGAGAAGCTGGATCTCAGTTGGAACCAGTTAACATCTCTACCTGTCGACTTCTCAGCCAGTCTGTCTGCTCTCAGAGAGCTGCGACTGGAGCACAACAACCTACATCACGTCTCTGGATACAGGTACCGGTCTGTCTCAAAGTGCAACCGAAGTCCAGCTTTCTTCCACCATCATACGCCTGTATTCCTATTAGGGCTGCACGATATGAGGAAAATATGCAATATGTGGTAACGTTGTTGAATATCGCAATAACAATATTACTTGCCATAAATAAACAGATATAATTGACTAATTTCTGCATTTCTGCACTTTCAGTATTCTGCTAAAATGCAACAAGTTGCTTGTTGAATTTTGAACAAATGAAAGGAAGTCATTTTAATAAGTTGATATTGCGATAATGATTAAAAAAACAATATATATATATATACTATATATATATATATATATATATATATATATATATAGTACAGCCCTAATTCCTATCAGCTTCCTCCAGCTCCTCAGAGCAGGGACTGATGGATAGGGAAGCACAGTTACACATGGTTTATACCAGGGGTCTGCAACCTGCACCTCCTTAGCCCCTCTCTAGTGGCTCCCTATAGCTTTGACAAAATAGTATATGGAAATGAATAAGGATTATTTTTAAACATTTAAATTTGTATTTATCAACAGGCTTAGTGATTCTTACATAATCAATTTACATAACGTTTCATTCAACTGAAATGTGGGTCTTAGCCTACGGCCCAGCACCTTATCTTTTAAATATTGCCCCTCTCTGCAAAGACCGTCAAAGACAGGGCCATAAAAATCATCACCATATTAATGAATGTTCACTAAGAACTATTAGTAATGTTGAAAGGCTAATTTAAACTTTAAATATGTTTTGTGGCTCCAGACAGATTAAAAAAAAAAAATGTTTTGGCCGAAAATGGCTCTTTTGACAGTAAAGGTTAACTTCCAGTACTATGAAGTTATCCAGGAGTCTCCTGTGTTCCTATGGTAAGGATCCCCGAGGTCACTGATAAATGTAAAGTTGCAAACTTGAATTTAAATCAGCTATAATGACGGTTCGGAGGGTCACTTTTAAAAATGTATTCCGATACAGTTACCAATTAGCTGTTAAATAATTTTAGTCGTTAACGTTAGCCAAGTGTCACAATATTAAAGTTCCCATATCATGCTCATTTTCTGGTTCATACTTGTATTTTGAGTTTCTACTAGAACATGTTTACATGCTTCAATGTTCAAAAAACACTTTATTTTTCTCATACTGTTTGTCTGAATAGACCTTTATTCACCCTCCATTTTAGCACCTGTCTCTTTAAGCTCCCCTCCAGAAAAAGCCCAGTCTGCTCTGATTGGTCAGCCTTTTCGGGTCTTCTGCACCGTCATTACAGCCGGGGAATAACTGTAACGGCACTGTAGAAACACTTTCTACCTATATACAGTATAGTTGATCACAACGGTGAAGATGTCCTGGAGGCTCGTTCAATGGCACAGTTTCTGAATACGGGCTGTGTGCATTTCTCCCTGGTTTGAGCACATTATGATACTTTTACAGTATTTCTATATTACCATGACCTGCTTTGTAAAAAAGACATTGAAATCTCACTTTCTACTATATATGACCTCATATTGACCTTTAGCTTGATTACTTTCCATTACCTCAATACAAAATATAGGCATAACTTGCACTATACTTTCATGTTGTTCCCCTTTTCTGCTTTACATACAAAATATTGGCAAAAGATCCACCCAGTGAAAGCATTTTTTCGCTAATGTTAGACATATTTTTTGTTTCCTTTGCATGTCATAACTACATAGTTTTCATGTAATTATGACACATTGTCTTGTCATTGCTATGTACCAAATCATTGCATTTGAAAATAAACTTTTGCAGCATATCATTTTATAGTTTTTACTTACCATTAATAGTATTTGATTTAAACAAGAACAATGTCTCAGAAAAACATAAATTCATACTACTTGATGATATTATCTGACAAGAATGAACATCTCCTGCCCTCCGGCCAGCAAGAGCAATACGCACAAAGACAGATGGCTTTAGGAATGACGATGCACTTAATGCACATCCAGATCATGGCCTCTCTCTTAATCCCAGCATGTGTCAATTTCCAGTGAAGACGCGACTACCATTCCTGACCACATACTGTATCTCTCCACATAGTTATATAGAGTGACCATTCACATACACTGGGCTTGTGCTTGCCAGTGTAAACAGGAAGTAGACGACTACATAAGCCACTGTTTTCTAAAACAGCAGCATCATCAAGCAACAGATGAAGCTACAGACAGCAGTATTCAGCACATAGGGGGTTGAGCTTTGGCTCGGTCTGCTTGTCTCTGCGTCTCACCCTGTCATTGTCTCTCCCTCCTTCTGTCAGCTTGGAGTATCTGGACAACATGGAGAAGCTGGACCTCAGTTATAACCAGCTGGTGACGATTGGCTCCGGCGTGTTCAGGGGCCTCTCCAGGCTTAGACACCTCTACCTGCACAACAACAAACTGACTGTGCTGCAGCAGGGGAGCCTGGATATGCTGCCTGGACTAGAGGTGCAGAAATGACGAAATGATTTTGAAATGATTGTGTGTGTTGCTACAAGGCTAAGATAACCTGTGCTCGTAACACAGCTACTATAGGCCAGCCTAGCCGGTAACATTAATCCCCGGCTCTCCTTTTCCCTGCGTGATGCATTCAACGTGAGTTGAGCCGGGCCTGCCGGCGTCGGTCTCTTCTGCCGTTGGATGGCCGCTGTTTTCGCATTCACTGTTCCGCGTCCTCTCCTTTGTCCGCGTCCTCGTCGGGCCAGCCCTGCTCTTCCATGTTGTTGTAGTTCAGGTATTTACAAAAGTTGTGTTGTCGGAAAACAAGAATAGTCTTTCAGCGTCTTTCTCTTTTCGATAGCGTTCTCCGTGTAGAAATTGTGTCGTTTGCAGCCGTCAGCGTGCCGCTTCCGAGATTGTCTCCTGCCGGAAACAATCTCCACCCGAATCTCACTCACACACCTGCAATGGACTGAGTTATCAGCGTCACACAAACACGGCCCCTTATGTCACATGTCAGCACTTGCCCTATCAGCTAACCACTCAAACGACCTCTCGTAACAGTGTATACCAAGTTGCCCGTATGCCTGTCTGTCTGAATACCGGTTGTGTCTGTCTAGGTGCTCCAGCTGAGTAACAACAACATCTCCTACATAGAAAATGATGCTCTGGCCCCTCTCTACAGCCTGGCAGTCCTTGCTCTGGAGGGAAACAACCTGCATCACCTCAAGTTTAAGACCTTGATCAGCCTACATACAACAGCTACACACATCCAGCTGTCAGGTTTCAAATATCATACATTTTTTCTTAATGAGTTTATGGCCTCGATTGCTAGTTCCATGTCTTCTTCAATACAGCATGATTTTGTATTTTGTAAACAATGGTCCCATTTATTTGAAAATTGACGATAAAGCAGGGGACGCTTTAGGGGCGTGGCTACACGCAGACCTGTCAATCAGGACAGAGGCTTAGCAGTGTTCACCATGGCACTGTGTACATTAAAAAAGCTCTGAACTTGTATTCAGCAACTTTACCTCTTTGGCGTTTAGGTTAGCGCAGCGCCATTGCAACCACAAGCAACACTAGCTTGGCGGCATCATCTTCCCCAGCATCAAAAATCATCATGTCCAGTTTTTTAAAAAACGAGATGGGGACGGACAAATTGCCAAACTTAAGGCTTCAAAACAGCAGTCCACAAACCAATGGCTGACCACTAATTTCTAACTAAACTGAGAGTTTATGGTTAAAACATAAACAAGTTATAGTCAAAGCCTGAAGAGACACTGATCAATCATACAACATGATGATCTAGACATTGTGTGTTGTTTTGTGGTACGTCACATGCAGTGTTGACTACCAGATGGCAGATATTATCTGACAAGAATGAACATATCCTGCCCTTCGGCCAGCGAGAGCAATACATACAAGGACAGATGGCATTAGGAATGATAATGCCCTTAATGCACATCCAGATCATGGCCTTTCTCTTATCAGTATGAAAGCCCAGAATCCCAGCCTCTGTCTATCCCAAGTAAAGACCTGACTACCATTCCTCATCACATAATGTATCTCCCTACATAGTTATTTGAGTATTTATGTATATAACATAATACGGTATCCAGTCTTGTTTTAATGAGAAAAGTTTGTATGCCGTTAATAATGAGAAATGTTTCATGTTTTAACAAGGTAAGTTGATTTTGTTTAATAACGGGAGATTTGGGGATATAGCAAGATCAATGTTGTCATAACAACAAACTGTTCTTGTAAAAATTGAATAATTTGGTATGTAGTAATAATGAAATATTATTTCATAATCAAATCAACAATTACCAGTCATACGCCTTAAAGATCCCATGGCATGAAATTTTCACTTTATGAGGTTATTTAACATTAATATGAGTTCCCCCAGCCTGTCTATGGTCCCCCAGTAGCTAGAAATGGCGATAGGTGTAAACCGAGCCCTGGGTATCCTGCTCTGCCTTTGAGAAAATGAAAGCTCAGATGGGCCGATCAGGAATCTTCTCCTTATGAGGTCATAAGGAGCAAGGTAACCTCCCCTTTCTCTGCTTTGCCCACCCAGAGAATTTGGCCCACCCATGAGAGAGAGACATCATGGCTTTCAAACGAGCAAAGTGGCAGTTGGTCAAGGCCAGACCCCCACCCTCCACCTTGCCCCCCCTTCCCTCTCCTCCTCAATAGCATTTAAAGCTACAGACACAGAAATGGCACATCCTCAGGAAAGCTCATTGTGGGACTGGCTCTAGTGGCTGTAATTCTGCACCAAGGCTGAATTATGGGAAAGAGACTTCAGATACAGTATTAGGGGACCACTAAGGTCTATATAAAAGAGACTTCAGATACAGTATTAGGGGACCACTAAGGTCTATATAAAAGAGACTTCAGATACAGTATTAGGGGACCACTAAGGTCTATATAAAAGAGACTTCAGATACAGTATTAGGGGACCACTAAGGCCTATATAAAAGAGACTTCAGATACAGTAGATACAGTATATAAAAGAGGGGACCACTAAGGCCTATATAAAAGAGACTTCAGATACAGTATTAGGGGACCACTAAGGTCTATATAAAAGAGACTTCAGATACAGTATTAGGGGACCACTAAGGTCTATATAAAAGAGACTTCAGATACAGTATTAGGGGACCAAGGTCTATATAAAAGAGACTTCAGGCCACTATATAAAAAGAGACTTCAGATACAGTATTAGGGGACCACTAAGGCCTATATAAAAGAGACTTCAGATACAGTATTAGGGGACCACTAAGGTCTATATAAAAGAGACTAAAAGTATTAGACTTCAGGTACAGTATTAGGGGACCACTAAGGTTTATATAAAAGAGACTTCAGATACAGTATTAGGGGACCACTAAGGCCTATATAAAAGAGACTTCAGATACAGTATTAGGGGACCACTAAGGTCTATATAAAAGAGACTTCAGGTACAGTATTAGGGGACCACTAAGGTCTATATAAAAGAGACTTCAGATACAGTATTAGGGGACCACTTGCTTTGTTCTCACCTGCCCAATCGAACAGCACCAAGGGGAACAACGAACTCTAGCGTGATTCAACCAAACTAAATGAGGCAGTTGTGATAGCCCCATGAGACTCTGAGCCTGTATTATCCCCCCCCAGGCAACCCTTGGAGCTGTGACTGCGATCTTCACCGCGTCTTCAGCAAAATCCTGCACGTTCGCCACCTCCACATCGATGACTACAGCAACGTGACGTGCCAGGGTCCGCCGCAGCTGGCCGGGGCTTCGCTGGCCTGGGTGGACAGCCAGCTCTGCATCGCCGAGACCGCCACCGTGCTCGTCATCACTTTCACCGTGCTGGTCACCGTGGTGGCGGCTTTGGTGATGGCGGAGAGGAACAGGAAGAGGAACGGTGGGAAGGACTGGGACGCCGAGTCACAGAACCAAACTTAGAGCCCCTCCGCCTCCTGAGAGGAGGAGGATACCTAATAATATGGAGACCCTGTGAGACTGAAAGGGCACAAAGGGACCACCAATGTGAAAAGCCCAATGTGAACATAACACTCCTTTAAAACCCAGGTCTGGTTATCTCAAAAGTGATTTAAAAGGGATACAGGTGGTTCAAAAGCAGTTTAAAGGAATCACTGGATAGTACGGTCAGCGGGAGTTATATAACTTTATTTAACTTAAGTTTTACAACCCTAAACAACTATTGGATGATATCTTCAATGGACAAATTCCCCTTTCCCTTTAACATTCAAACAGACAAGAGTCTGTACTGAATGTCTGGAAGGCCTGAAGGACACTGCAAGGGTGGTTTTTGCTCAACGTACCTTTAAAGCCCCTGTGTGTAGATTTTCTTTTAAATGTTATTTTGTTTCTGGAGAAAAATCGATAAATTCTGGTGAAAATGAACGCAGTCTACTCTCTTGTTTAAATATTTTGATACCAATTCAATTCAGTTGTATTTAAAGTGTCAACTCACAACTTTTCAGATAGAGTAGGTCTACACCACACTCCATAATTTACAAAGACCCAACAATTCCCCCCCATTTTTTAACCCAAGAGCAAACATTTGGTGTGATAGTAGCAAGGAAAAAATTTTACAGACAGACCGTGGCTCTTGGTGTACCACCACTTGGAGGCACCAAAGTCAGAAATGTTCAAATCCTACACGTGTGTTTTATGTGCATGCAGCATGTTGAAAGTTATTTATAAATTAGTTTAGGCAGTCATCTAAGGCTCATTCAATGCGATTCAGTTCCAAACAGCACAGAAAGCAACTAGAGGCTTCTAATAGTCTTATAAATGGTATAGACAATCCATCAATGTGATTGAAAAGGTACAATCAGAATGTATATATCAAAATAAAACAGAAATTGCTGTTCTCTTAATCTGGCATTATTTGTTTCATAGCTAGACAGTTTTTGGTTCTTAATATTCCCGCTGTAAACATAGATTGTAAAATTAACGGACGTAGCAGCAGTGACGTCACCCATTTGGTTTGCAGAATGCCGTTTTGAAGCCTCGAATTTGGCGAAATGGGTTTTTTGAAACCGGATGTGACGATCTTTGACGAGAGGGTGGAGCTGGGAAGGATGACGCTGCACTAAGCTAAACGCTAAGGAGGGAAAGTCGCTGATTTTCAACCCTTCTGAAGCGAGTCATCCAGCGGAGATATACCTGCGGGTAAACACGGACCTCCGCCTACAGCCACTATTTATCTGCATGTATGGCATTACAGAAAATCTTTAATCTAAAAATTAAAAAAAATTAAAAAAAAGAAACAAACTTGTAATTTCAGCCTTCTGGAACATCTGCTATTGCCAGCACTTCCTGTGGCTGTCAAATGTCCGATCACATTTTAAGCATTTATCTTCACAGCCAGACACTAAACAGTCAGCACTAAACAGAGTTTTTTTTTATGATGATCACCATATGGCTCTGGACACAACAGAGGATTACTGCTGGATTAACGGAGGGAAATAGAAATAGAGAAACAGTCCATGTTGAGGTCATAGGCCAGATGTCAAGATGATTACTGCTGAACTGGAGTACATGTTTTTTTTTTATGTAACTTTATTTTCATTTTTGTTAGTAGACAACGTATAACAAACATACAGATAGCACATAGCTACATATTGAACAACAATCACATCCTCTACGGCAATTGTAGTTATAGGATAGAAAAAAAAACTGAAACATTTTTCATCTTTGGTAGATAGAAGCTAACCTTATGCCAGCTGGAAAACAGCAAAAGTGAGCTTCAGTTCACCGTGCATCACTGAAAGCTGAGCGGAAGGTGTGATGACGGCCTGAATGGAGACAAAAATGCCCCCTTTGTCTCTCTTTTAGATAACAGATTTAAAGCTGAACAGAACAGACTGGTACAACAGGGATTAGAGGGAGATTTACTTTACTTGACTGACTAAAAGCAAGGATATTCCAGACACAAACCGAACGGTGGGGGCTGACGGGGGGGGATGTCATCCAAATGGAAAGCACCCTTTGTTGCACTGAAGTTTAAAGGCCCAACTCAAACGCATCTTCACCTCCTTAATGTGATGTATGGTTGAAAGAGGATGTTGGGATGAGACAGTGAGGGATTATGGAATGGGGAGTGTTAAAATGTAATGTAATGTGATTGTTTTCAGCTACTGGTGCAGCATGTTGACTTTGAAGATTTGCCCAGTTCTTGTGTCCACCCATAGCAATTTAGCCTACCCCCACAGACGTGATTTTGGGAAATATAATAAAATACAATTTTCTTACATGTTGAGAGTCAGATAAGTAGATTGATACCACTCATGCCTGTGCGCAGGGTATTGATGTGGAGATGAAGGCGATTACATTAGCTTAGCATAAAGACTGGAAGCAGATGGAAACAGACTAATGCTGTGTTCCAGACACAATTTGTAGCCCGTAAGTTACAACTTCAAGTCACGACTTGGTAGCGTTCCAGGGTTCAGGTTAGGTTACCTAACGTTGACGTTAGCTAGCGGCTACCTAACGCTGACGTTAGCTAGCGCTAGCTGATACTAGTGATTTTTAGTCCGCAACATATTTTGGGTTTCATTTAATAAAAATAACCTGTAGTAGTACACAATCGTATATGTGTATTGTTTTGATTACAATGTGTGGAATTACTTTACGTTGCCTATTTATGTATATTTATTTCTATTTCTCACTGTTAATCACCGGCGTCTGTACAGCATCAACAGGGGTCGCCATTGTTGTTTATGTGACGTCAAAAACTGTAACTGGGAGTACAACGATCTGGTACCAGTTCACCGGTAGTAAGTTAAGGTTTGACTGCCGTTCCAGGGCACTTTCACGGGTAGGTTGTGAAAACACGAGTTACGGGTTGCCTGGCACGCAGCATTCTTACAGCGTTATCTCTCATTAGTTTAACACAAACCTAAATGGTTTATTTGGCAACTCCTGTGGTCAGTGGTTGTAACAGCATGTGTGCTTAGATGAAACTGGTCCCAGAGTTCCGTTCAAAATGTGTATTGACTGTCATGAACGTACCTAAAGAAAATTGTCTTAAAAGTGAGTTCTTACTTAATGATAGTTAATTGGAACATTTTTGTTGCCTAAAAATGTCTTGTTCAGCGTCCGGTAACACCTTGCCAAGCAAAGCTAGCTAGCAAACTAGCATTAGCTGGTAACTTCAGGGAAAGCTTACTGAATCTCAACTGACTCTGTGTACTGCTGTACATGCGGATAAAGAGTACTGCGTTTAACTGCTGGCAATACTCTGCTGGATGACTTGCGTCAGCCAGTACAGAAATTGGCAAGTTTCCCTCTTTAGCGATTAGCTTAGCGCACCAACATTAAAAGCAGTGGTGGAACGTAACTAAGTACTTTTAGTCAAGTACTGTACTTCAGTACAAATGTTAAGGTACTTGTAGTTTACATGAGTCTTTTCTTTTCATGCCATATCTACTTCTACTCCGCTACATTTCAGAGAGAAATAGTGTACTTTTTACTCCACTACATTCATCTCACCGCTTTAGTTACAAATTCAGATTTTCGCACACAAAACACCATGTAAAATACAATGTTTTAATATGAAGGAAACTACCCAACAATGTACAAACCCAGCTGAAATGATTAGCAGATTAAATACTAAACTGTTTGGATTGTCTCCAGTTTCTAAAAAGGACAAAAGCCCTTCGTCACTTTTCAAGACATCCCATCCACTTTGCTTCATTTGCTTATTATTTGTTGTGTGTGTGTGTGTGTGTGTATATGTATGTATATATATATATATATATATATATATATATATATATATATATATATATATATATATATATGTGCATGCTTGGCATTAGTTAGACAAACATTTTGTATCAAAACAGCCACAGTTGGACTTTGCCCTCTGGGCACAGAGACACTTCAGCAGAAGCCTGGCAGAGTGTGTTAGTGCTGTACAGCTTTCAGCAGGAAGATGAGCTCCACCAAGGTACCTGTCTCTCTGCCTGTCTGCCTGTCTCTCTGTCTGTCTGTCTGTCTGTCTATGTGTCTGTCTCTCTGTCTGACTATGTGACTGTCTGTCTGTCTGTCTATGTGTCTGTCTGTCTGTCCATGTGTCTCTCTGTCTGCCTGTCTGTCTGTCTATGTGTCAGAATCAATACAAAAATAAAGTTTCCTGTTTTACAATACCCAGTCTTCTAACTGATACAGATACTAATCAGATCAGATACTAATGCAAGTGAAGTGTTCTGATGCTTTATCTTCATGTCACTCCAACGCTCAAACTCCTGTCTCTCCCTGCCTGCCTGCCTGCCTGTCTGTCTGTCTGTCTATGTGTCTGTTTGTCTATGTGTCTGTTTGTCTGTGGCCTGCCTGTCCAATCTGGTCCTTAATCCCTCCAATGGTTTTTGCTTACACTCTTTGGTTTCTTTCTGTTCCAGATATGTTGTGTGTGTGTGTTGGTGACGGGGTTGTGTGTAACCAGTTTGGTTGGAGCAAACCCAGTGGAGCTGGTGAGTGAACAGAACTTTGGCTCGGGATACTTTCAAACTCCGCTCTTATACTGGCTCCACATAACCATCTCTCTCCTGATTCTCTCCACAGATGCCCCGTCAGACAGCAGCCAAGCAACAGGGTTGGTAGTGTGTGTGTTTGTGTATGTGTGTTTGAGAGAGAGACAGAGAGAAAGAACTGTTTAAAATTGTGTTATGTATAACTTTAGTTAGTAGAAACACATACAAACTAGAAGGGCAATCAGAAAGTGCAGACCTCTGCCAAGCGATGTCCTAGCTCACAAAGTCCCCTGGAATTGGATTCTGGAACTCATTTTTTTCTAGTTTTCTCCGTTACTACCTTGGCCCATGCTACACCCAGCAAGTTCCATGAAGCATTTGGCCAGTAGATGTTCCCTAATTCTGCGGCCAGTAGGGCTGAAACTAACGATTATTTTCATTGTTGAATAATCTGTCGATTATTTTTTGATAACGATTAGTTGCGTGGTCTATAACATGTCAGAAAACGGTGAAAAACGTTGATCGGTGTTTCCCAAAGGCCAAGACGACGTCGTCAAATGTCCTGTTTTGTCCACAACTCGAAGACATTCAGTTTATTGTCACAGAGGAGAGAAGAAACTAGAAAATATTCACATTTATCAACCAATTATCAAAATAGTTGGCGATTCATTCAAAAGTTGACAACTAATGGTTCATCTTTGCAGCTCTAGCTGATACACAAACCCAACCCAAAACATAACCTCCTTGGCCTTTTTATTTCTTTGTTTTTTTATACGGTAGCTGTCAAATTGATGCAGTCTTTTAACATTTGATTGAGACCCAAAATTTGTGTCCCAGGGGCCGCTGTTCTTTTTTACGTTGCCTACCAGGGCAGTCTAAGAGATATGGAGATCGACCCAATCGTCTTCAACCAGGTGGTGGTGAACCAGGGCTCGGCCTACGACAATGACACCGGCGTGTTCACTGCGCCGGTGTCTGGCATCTACCAGTATGTGTTTGCCGCCCAGCTCTGCCGCGGAAACCACAACAACGTATGGTACTTCATGGTCAACGGGGAACGGAGGACGGCCTGCCATGCTCAGGTACACAAGACTAAAGTAGACTAGAAAAATAGAGAGATTGGCTTAAAAGCAGTGGCGGAAGAAGTATTCAGATCCTGTATTAAGTAAAAGTACTAATACCACACGGCCATGTACAGTAATAACAAATGACATGACATCCATGACAGCTGAGCAAACTCAATCTACTGATGAAGACAGTGAGATGTGGTTAAAGCTCCAGAAGAAAGTACCTTTACACAACACTGGACAAATGAAATTAGCTAAACTGTGTTGCACTTGCCGGTCATCTAAAACAAAAGTGTTACTTTAATGTCAGGTTTAGGAAAATGAAAACAAAGACATGGATGACTTTGATATTCAATAGCCAAGCTGAGTGACAGAACAATGTGCCTAAGGCTACATCTACACTACTACATTTTCATTTTTTTCAACGCCGTTTTGAGACAAAAGTGATCTCCGTCCACATAAGAGTTTACACTCCAGTAGCAGAACTTCCTGTATCTCCGGCCATATTAACACGTCTGACAACGCATATCACATGACCATTCGCATACACTGGGCACGCACCTGCCAATGTAAACAGGAAGCAGATTGTCTGACATTCCTCTGCGGTTGAAAATCATGGATGTATAAGTTAAAAATACACAAAATACTTACGAGAAAAAACAAAAAAGTATTCCAGAGATGTATTTACTGTGACCAACAACAAGGTGGAACCTTTACTGAAAGGTATTGAAGCCTACCTAACCGATGAGACTGACTGACGCGCATCGTCGTTTCTAAAGGTCTCCGTTTGTGCCCATTTTAGTCTATATCGACGACGTTCCATATCCGGGATTGTTCAGGTGCCGCCGAATATTCCGCCGGATGTCCCTCTTTTTAGGCCGGGTGCCCCACACCTTCCTAAGGGTAAATCCAGACAGCTAGCTAGACTATCTGAGTTTTCTGTTGCCCAACTAAAACAGCTTTTGAACGTACACATGTTCCACCAAAACAAGTTCCTTCCCGATGCTATACTTGCAGAGGCACTGTCATTGAGTCCGGCGCATGTAGCCGCCCAAGACAATTGTGATTGGTTAAAAGAAATGCCAATAAACCAGAGCACGTTTTTCTTGTATCCCAGAATGCTGTGTGTACTAACCAGACCTTCCTCCGCAGCACTGTGGAGGAAGGCCCGGCAATGAGAGACTATGCCCATCTAGACTACAATGCTAACCCCAAAGTTTTCAAACTAAAACAGGGGCAGCAGTGCTTCCAAAGGGGCTCCGAAATGCTGTAGTATTGTGGACACACGTAGCGTAAACTTAGCGAAAGATATTGTTTTTAAACCAAAACTTAATAGTGTAGATGTAGCCTAAAAATGCCTTCCTCCTCTCCTGTCCCGCAGGTGTCTGGTGGGGACACGACCCTCAACACGTGCTACTGCATGGAGGAACTGAAGAAGGGTGACAAGGTGTGGGTGAAGCAGAATGTGGGGAGTTGCGCCTGGGCTAGCACTATCTCCAAAACCATAACCTTCTCCGGTGTCCTGCTGGCGAGTGAGGGTGTGTCCACGTTGGGAGGGAAATATGGCTCTGGCAGCTCCTGTCCACTGCCCAGCCTGGGCCACAAAAGGGACATGGTGTCCAGCGCTGTAGGCCGGAGGGCATCTTTGTCCTGTGTGGCCGTCACTCTGCTGCTCTGCTGTCTCCTCCTTGATTAATCAAGGCCACGTTAAAGGTGCTCTAAGCGATGTCACGCGTCTTTTAGGCTACAACATTTTTAGTCACATACAGCAAAAATGTTCTCACTATCCGCTAGCTGCCTGTCCCCTGAACACACTGTAAAAAAAAAAACGCGGTCTCTGTAGACAGCCCGGGCTCCACAAACGCCAACAAAAACGAACTGTGCCAACCTGCACCACCAAACATACACAAACAGTGTTCCAGCCAATAACCGACAAGAAGGAGCTGGTTGAGCCATCAGCGCAGCAGCGTTAGCACGTAGGCTACTTCCACAATGCGCGTTCATGACTGTTTCAGGAAGCACGGAAGGGAGGGGCGAGCTAGCCTCCGTTTTGTTTGACAATACTTTGAACGTCAACAAGAAGTGACGTCACCCAACATCGCTTAGAGCACCTTTAAAGACACCTTAATATTAGACAACCAAGTATGTTTTTTTCTGCTGCTAGGGGTCTCTAATTTAAACCATGCTACCTGATGAATGTAAGTCCAAGATTCCCTCGCTTTCTATCTTTGTTTCGGTTTTCACGGCGGTTCAATAATGGCATAGTTCCGGTGCCGCCGAAAGTTCCGGCCAATCTCGCTTACTTTCTGCTTTCTTCGTGTTAACTCTAAACTCCGGTCGGATCGAGCAACGTTAACCGGAACCTCTGAGCAACCTTCCACGCTGAAAAGGCAAGTTTGAAGGAAAATTTGGATCGTGAAACAAGGCAGCCCTGCTTGGTTCTTTCGGGGAATGATTGTAAAGATGTCCAAAGAATATGTTTAGGGCATCTCCTCTCTAACTGGGACGTTTTGGAAACGATTGGTGGGATTACTGTGGACAAAGTACACACGGAGATACACTGGTAAGAGCTAAGAGGTTTAACCATGTATCCAGCTCATTTAAATAACTTGTTACCGTATTGTATGAACAGTTAACTTCATTTAATATTGTATGTGGTGTTTTATTTTGCAGGGTGCAAATTTTGCACCAAACCAAGTTCCTTCCCTAGCCTTTTTTGCAGAGTCACCGTTACTGTGTCCGGAGCTTAGTGCTTAATGCTGATTAATACAGCTTAAATATTTGGTTTAAAAGCACCATGATGATTTTGGTTTCATATTTCAGTTACTGTGTTGATGTTGCATGTGTGCATTTTTGATTAAAATCTTGGGTGGAATAAAATCTAATTAGTTTTTCACCTTTGAAATTTTTGAAATTGACATGTGTGTTGTGGGGTTAGGGTTAAAAGAAAGAGGGAAAAGGATATGACATGTTAAAGGATAGCAGTTAAATAAGTGGATGGTGAAAGGCAACAGGTAGGATTTAAAGTGTGACGTCTGTGCTTGGAGAGGCTTGCAAATATTCATGTTAACAGACTAGCTAGTGTTTGCTAACACCGGGAATGTAGCTAGGTTTACAGCTAGCTTAGAATATGCAAAACCGGGTTTCCGAGCTGAGAACTGGTAAATATAATAGCATGTACAATAAATGACAAGAATCTGGAAAACATAACTAATGCAATAACTCTGGTTTACCATGGAATCATGCATAGATTGGTTGCCAAAATTGTTTTGCATACCCCTCTGACACTGGGTAGTTGCGCCCCTGTGTGCATTAGAGCTTACCACAGACCAGGGCCTGTATTCACAAACTTACTGCTAGGACTCGTAAATATCACTAAAAGTTCCAAGGTAAGGGTGCTGCTTTCACCGGCGCCTGTGGCTCAAGTGGTAAGACCGGAAGGCTGGTGGTTCGATCCCTGGCCCTGTAGTTCCATGTCTACGTGGCACCTTGGCCTCGGCCACAGAGTATGAATATGTGTGAGTGGTGAATGGTAGCCTGGTCCTACCAGACTCTGGTACGTTTCATTTGTACAGAGAGTCTGGCCACTCTCCATTGACAAGTGTTCTTCCTTGAAGGCGGGTACTCTGTTGAAGTTTATAACTATTGGATCTGCCCAGAGCCACTCTGGATCTGTCGTAACTGATCGCTAACGTTTGGTCGTGACGTCGGCTTAGCATCGCTAGCGTTCACCTTAGCCAACTCCTTCACCACTAACGGAGCGAGCTGGAAAATCAAACTTTTCCTGAACCCCGTGGGGAGGAGGGCCACCAACAAAACTCAGCTAATATTGTTCTTGCTCGGGCTTTAACTTCTGGATATTGGGCAGCATTGCCACAACGGACCGAATGCCGTCGCTTGCATCTTTCTCGGTAGTACGTAGGAGGGCGGAGCCAGGCTAGGTGAATGGTTCCTGTACTATGTAAAAGCGCTTTGAGTTGTTAAGACTACAAAAGTGCTATAGAAATACAAAACATTTGGTGCGATTCAAAAAACGTGCCAATAATTGATTTTTTTTTAATGGCTGTTGACAGTATATTCTGCTTTGTGGAGTGATAAAAAGAGATATCCAAAATTCCCTACTAAAGTCAACAAAAAGAAACAAGAAGTTTGAATCTGGCTTTATCCAAAGTTCAGATTTTTGTTCTGGAAATGTATGTAGATCGGCACAAGATAATGCATCATTTGCACATTAAACAACTTTTCATAAAACTTTTAATACAAATGATATTTGTCTTAATGTCAGTAATCAACTCAGTTTTCATGATGATATCTATTTGCAAATTGTTTTTTTTTTCTATTCATCTGGGGTGTCCCCCTTAAGAGTTACTCATGAATCAGTCAGTACCAAGAGCTACTTTTAGCCTTAAGCTATGCTGTGAATACAGCCCCAGGAATGTTGCTGATTTAGTGTTGCTTTTCAGTCAGCTGTGCGCTGGATGGTGGAAATAAAAGTCGGTGGTGTAACAGCCTTCCCTGTCCAGCAGATGGAGACACCGAACTGATAATGTCTGTACTGAGTTGGGACGTGGGATGTCATTCATGTGCTGCATGCATGCATCCTCTGCGGATAAATATCAAACAATATAATTCCATTTCCAGATGTCACATCTTATTTAAGTAAACGATTGAAAGGCTCGGTGCCTTGCTCACTGGACCCTCAGCAGCATCCAATAAATATTTATAGCTCATTTAGTTCTATGCCTAATTTCATCTCCCTAAATTCAGCTTTATGTAATAGCTGTGGAAGAAAATGGTGTAAGCATATTGATAAAAAGGAAATAATTACAGGTTTCTTGTGCCCAGGTTAGTTTGTGCATCAATGAATTGGTCTATGTATATATATATAAAACTGCCTTTAATGCTGGTACACTAAACATGTAAGGTCGTACTTAATGTAGATATTACAATACATTTGGCATTTATAGTAATGCTGTTGGACTTTAAAAGCAGTGTAAGGGTTAGTGTAATATGATTTGGGAGGGAAATATTTGAGTGTTGGGGTGCTTCCTGCTACATCCAGTCACTGTTCCATTATTAATGTGACTATTATCACCACTGTTCATCACACCCCCAACCGGCCCGTCAGACACCGCCTACCAAGAGCCTGGGTCTGTCCGAGGTTTCTTCCCAAGAGGGAGTTTTTCCTCGCCACTGTCGCACTGCTTGCTCTTGAGGGAATTACTGTAATTGTTGTAATTGTTGGGGCTTTGTAAATTATAGAGTGTGGTCTAGACCTACTCTATCTGTAAAGTGTCTCGAGATAACTCTTGTTATGATTTGATACTATAAATAAAATTGAATTGAACTATAAATGGCTGATGGGCTGGTTTTGATTGGCCATTGGGCTGGTTTTGATTGGCCATTGGGCTGGTTTTGATTGGCCATTGGGCTTGTTTTAATTTGCCATTGGGCTGGTTTTGATTGGCCATTGGGCTGGTTTTGATTGGCCATTGGGCTGGTTTTGATTGGCCATTGGGCTGGTTTTGATTGGTCATTGGGCTGGTTTTGATTGGCCATTGGGCTGGTTGTGCCATACAGACCTGGGGCACGTTCAATCTCAAAACGGTGTGCACCGTCAGAGGGTCGTCCAAATACCTGTTGATAGCCAAGTCTTTGATAATGTTTAGAAGTAGCTGTATTTCTCCTTGTTATCGGATCTGCAGCCTTGCAAACTGTTGGCTGATTGGTTAAAGCAACCATAGTAACCAGAGCTGACCGTAATGATTGAGACGCATATTCCGAATGCACATGTACAAAGAATGCCTCAAAAACTGCACATCCAACATGGCTGCTCCGTGCATCGACAGCTATGAAAGCTGTAGTAACATACAGTTTATTAGCACTTCTGTCTTATTTGTGTCTCATTAAATCATCCGTGAACGCAGTGCTGTCCAACTTCTATCTGTGGACATGTTGTTACGCACAAAAAACAGCGTATTGTGTTATTATCAACTGGTATTGCTAACGATGGCTAACCTTGCTTAGAGCTAATGAAAACAATGAAAATCCTACTTGTAACGAAACACATTTAACTCAGGTGTGACGTCGTTCCCAGCTCCGGCTTCCGAGTTCCGAGGTAAATGGAACGCACCATGAGCTGTTTACATGACCTATATCAAATTCGGAATATTGTCATATTTGGAAGAGTAGTAGAATATTGGTGTGCATGTTAAAATACTCGCTGGTGTATGGTGTGCATGAGTGAAAGAGGTGAGTGTGTGTTGGTGTTGTAAAGTGTAAACACAGCCAAAGGCAAACCTAGGACAACCTAACCTAACCCTAACCCTTGATTATTTATTGTGTGGCACTTTTACTTTTTAAGCACTTTTGAACCTTCAGCACTTATTACTAAATTATAATGGTATGTGTAACTTTTAACCTCAAAGGCAAGTAATTCAGATAGTATTTTAGACTTTTTAAATGTGTTTAGTCCCTTTTAATGTTACATAATATTCCTTTAACATTGGGATAGATTTTTTTTTATATTGTGACATTTATTTTCATAATTTTATATATTTATATAAATTATTTATTTTGTAATCTCTCCGGGAGAGAGGCCAGTGCAGGTGTGGAGGTGACCTTTTCTTTAAAGTTGTATTCTCCCGCTGTCCGTCCTGTCCAGTGGTTCTTTTAACCTGCTTTTAATATCTGGCTTTCTTTTGGACAGCTTTTTCTATAACCGAACTTGGTTTTTTAAGGAGGTTTTTAAGTGTTTTATTCACACCAGTGGTCCCCTTGTGCCCGTACATCGCAGCGCCCATCCCGGGCGTTACGTTTTAACCCAAAGCTAACCTAACCTAACCTAACTAAGTAAAAGTGCTAAATGCAGAAAACAGTTCTGTCAATCAACTAAGTGTTTAATCTGATAATTATTTCAGCCAGACTTATAGGCCTGTATATTGTTGGTTAGTTTAATTTATAATATAACATCCTATTTTATAAACTCCATGTGTTTTGTTTACAAAAATCCTAATGTGTAAAGTAACTAAAGCTGTCAGATGAATGTAGTGGAGACGAAAGTACAATATTGCTCTCTGAAATGTAGCGGAGTAGAAGTAGAAAGTGGCACGAAAAGAAAAAGACTCAAGTAAACTACAAGTCCATCAACATTTGTACTTAAGTACAGTACTTGAGTAAATGTACTTAGTTACATTCCACCACTGATTGTATCATGGATGTCACAGCTCAACATGTGTTCAAAAACGATTAAAGTCCCGAGACACCAAGTAAAGATGTTGACCTACTAGGTTACAATTATGAGATACTAAGTCAAAACTTGTAATAGAGTTTTGTAATAGCATCTGTACAAACTTCCTGTACAGTACTTGAGTAAATAGGAGCTTAAGGAGCTTCAGTTGACACGCAAACAGCTGTTTGTTGCAGAGGGGTGCAGTGCCCGTCCTGAGGGGGGGCAGGCGGTCGTTGCAGAGATGCAGGTGGTGCGTGCAAAGGTTGTGGTGTGGCCACATCCTCTCCTCTGCTGTCGCTCTCAACGCCTCGGCAGACGACAGCCTCAGAACAGCACAGAGATGAGAACAGTGACTTCCTGTTGTTATGGCCGACTCACATCCTTCTACTAAAAGCCTTCAACTGAGAGAAATACAGCTTGGTCAAACAAACAATCTCTTCATACATTGCTCCGGAACACATTTTGGCCCCGCTTAACAGAAAGCTGAGTTTTTGGTCAACATTTTGATATGAAACACACAGGGATCAGTTATATAAATACCCTTAAAAGGTGAATTTAAAAAGATAATGTAGAAATGCCCTTAGACCTCAGAAGATTAAATACTTAGTTGATTGACAGAACAGTTTAGATTGTTTCCAGTTTCTAAAATGTGTGGATTTTTCTGCATTGAGTGTTTCTACTTTTAATACTTTAAGTACATTTTCCTGATGAATGAATACTGTTTTAAAAATGGTGAAATAAATGTAATTTAATGTTTGCTTTTGAATATCATCATAGGAGGCTTTTATGAACTTCACGTTTCTAACCAAATGACCCAGTTTGCAGAGGCGGGGCTTGTGGCTGTGAGTGGAAACATAACACATGTTGCAAAAAGAATAAGGTTGAATTCTCTGAAATACTCCGATAAGCAAGCTGCTAAAAATACCTCCACCGAGTTAGTCATGCCATGTAGGCTGAGATATGTGGGCAGTGCATTGCTGTTTTCATAAACGTATGAAAGCTGCCATAACTTGCATGTTTACTGCTGACAACTAAAAACGACGTGTTAGGGATGTGTGTTAACGATACACTCAACTCACGATGCGATATGATTCCAGATTTTTAACAATACGATAGTCTCACGATTTTCTTTTTCACAGAATGAGCTGCTGACAAATGACTGAAAAATATTCCTTTATTTATATAAAACTGAGCCAAACAACAATTGCGTCCTCTTAGCAAAAGTGACACTGACATTTTATTTTATCTTAACCCTTGCATTGTCCTCCTTCTGTTTTGTCTGTAAAGTATAAATGATCACCCAGTTCTGTTCTATATCTACAAGTGTTACACTTGTTTCTGGAATTCATGGTCAATAAACCTCATTAATATTAACTTTAACCTACTTTCTGAGTTAAAAAAAAGCACAAATTATGAATTATTTTGAATAACATTTAAAATCAGAGGATAGGGAGTGGATCAAATACTGTTATATGTTAAATGTTTAGTCAGGTTTTGAAACCATTTCAACCTTTTCAAATGCTATGAAGTTGAATAAAACCCCCACAATTCAATGATCCGATCCTTCATTTTACTTGCAAACAGCGTTGTATGGAACAATCCATGTTATTTTTGAGGCAATTTGGTTTTGAGTAACCTATATTTCTTTGAAAACGGGTCAAATTTGACCCTAGGACAACAGTTGCCCCAACCAGGGCTTTAAATAAATCAACCGAGAACATGTGGTGACGTCTGAAGTCAAACGAGTTAAATCAAAAGTAGATTACAAAAAAACAGAGAAATGATGATACATATATCTCTTCTGAATTCTTTTTAATGAGAATATGATTCAGCAGGAAGCACGTCACCAGTATTTACACAAAAGGACTGCATCGTATCAATCAGCTATACTTTATGGCAGAGGTGGAAAGAGTACAAAAATATTCTACTTGAGTACAAGTACTATAACTTTGATGAACAAGTAAAATTACAGGTATAAAAAAATTCTACTCAAGTAAAAGTAAAAAGTAGCTCATTTAAAATGTTAATTTTTAATAGCGTGTGGGGGGAGATATAGTTTTTATGGTTATGCTTGTTTAATATCTTATTCATAATTTAAATCAATTCACAGTCGTTTGTGATTTGATAAGGGGCATAAGGGGATGTTAATTTGTTGACAGATTCAAAACAACGTCGGAGAGATTTTTATTTCCTTTTTTTACTCACTAACGCGGGGGTGTCAAACATAGGGCCCATGGGCCAGAACCGGCCGGCCAAAGGGTCCAATCAGGCCCACTGGATGACTTTGCAAAGTGTAAAAATTGCAGAGAAGTAATTTATTCCAATTCCAAATTTGCCACTTTACTCTCAGAGAATAGCCAAGTTCTTTTTTTCGGTAAATTTACGACTTTAATCTTAGAGAAGAGTTTTTTACCCCTCTCTTCCGGGTCCGTAACATTATTTTTTTTTCTACAATGA
Source organism: Perca flavescens (assembly GCF_004354835.1). NCBI lineage: Eukaryota > Metazoa > Chordata > Actinopteri > Perciformes > Percidae > Perca > Perca flavescens. The sequence goes on along the minus strand of NC_041345.1, from coordinate 27,535,103 downwards.
CCTTAGAAAGCTGTCGTAGCAGAAGCAACTTGCGTTTGCCAACATCAAGTTGACAAGAAACTCTGGTCCGGCCCACTTGATATCAAATTAGGGGTATGTGGCCCATGAACTGAAAGGAGTTTGACATCCCTGCACTAACGGATGTGATTTAAAATGTAGCAAAGTAAAATACTTCAAAAAACATACTTAAAGGTGCACTATGAGTTCCTGCTTGTTTAATCGCAATTACATTTTTGTCTCAAATGGTAGGCATCTCTCCTTGATCCGTTAGCTGCCTGCCCCATGAACACACTGTGAAAAAGCCCGGTCTCGGGAGACAACACAGGCGTCGTAAACGTCAAACAAACACAGGCTGGGGCACAGGCTGTGCACCAAAATACAACAAACCACATTCCAGCCAATCACCAACAAGATGGTTGGGGGGAGGGGTTGGGGGTTAGTGACAGTCATGACAGTTACGGAAACATGGGGGAGGGGCAAGCTTGCTCTGTTTTGTTTGGAATTTACTTGGAACGTCAACAGAAGTGACCATGCAGGAACTCATAGTGCACCTTTAAGTAAAAGTACAGTTCAAATAAAACTGCTTTAAAAAGTTAAAGTAAACAAACAAAACTTGACCCAATGACAGCAAAGTAAATGTAATTTGTTACTTTCCACCTCTGCTGTATGGATATCAAAGGCTCTTAAGTCAAGCGAGTTGCTCTAATTTGGGCGGGATGTGAATAAACTGACTGAGCATTTAATGCAAGCGCTCTTCAGATTTCAGAATCTTTATTCACAAAAAATCAGGAGAATCAGCTGGTTTGTGCAGCTCAGCTCTCAGTCCTTCTGTCCTTCAGCTCTCAGTCCTTCTGTTTTCCCAGAGGAGCCCTGTGCAGCAAACAGAGAAGGACACATTTTCAGTGATTTATATATAATATATATATATATATATATATATATATATATATATATATATATATATATATATATATATATATAAAACCAAATACTATATTCATTTCAACACCTCCATACTACATTTAAGCCCCTTTGAGACATGCACCTTGGTAAATAAATGTGATGGCAACCACCTTTGAAAAAGTCAGTGACATTTTTGTTAAACTTCCAATACGGCACAGGTCTGGCATCAACAAATGCCGAGAGAGAGAGAGAGAGAGAGAGAGAGAGAGAGAAAGGGGAGGGAGAGCGGGGGGGAGGGAGGAAGGGAGAGAGAGAGAGAGAAAAAGAGAGGCATGGAGGGAGGGAGAGATTAAAGAGAGAAATGAAATTGCATTAAATGCAGGTTTGGTTCTTTAACTCTCACAAATTCATCACATACCTATCATCTCTTGTGCACTAAGAAAAGTCGGTTACACTTTACTTGAAGGTATCTACATAAGAGTGACATGACACTGCCATGAACGTGTCATAAACAATATAAACAAGTCATAAACGTTTATGACATAACACTTCTGTCAAGTGTCAGGGTTAGGGTTAGAGTTATGGGTAGGGTTAGGGTTCATGTGTCATGACTGTGCCATGTGTTCATGACAGTGTCATGTCACTCTTATGTAGACACCTTCAAGTAAAGTGTTACCGAAATGTTTTATAAACTAAAACACTGTGAAGTTTGCTATACTTCCAGTGGGATTTCTTTGGTACAGGGACGAACCTGAAGCCTCCACACCAGAAACGCAACGAAGACTCCGAAGACGCTGCTCTTGGCGATCAAAGTGGCGTAGAACAGCTTGGCAGTGTGCGTGATGCTCAAATACTTCCCTGCAAAAAAGAATGCCGTCATTTAAGTGAATGACAGATTTGTTGATGCTTTGTGATGTGTAGGTTTGCACAAAACTATATTTACCTCTTGATGGTGCTGCTGGTACTGACAGGAAAAAAAGTAGATATAGTTTATTAGTTAGTATAGTACAGAGTTATCCCTACTATTATAGTAAAGGTGTAAGCGCAGCACCCAAGCCGTTTTGGGCGCCACCTGAGCAAAAATGAGTGCAACTAAATAACGTTTCTCAAATCTAATGGTTGTAGTTGGTTCCCAGTGGACTTGCATGTTTTGCCTTTAAGCTTATTGAGTGTAATTTATTCATTATTTGCTCTACCTTTTTTTCAGACAGAGATAAGTTTAAAATAATAGTCCATAATGATGTGAAGTTGAATCTTTTTAGTTGGAAAACATTTTCCAAATACGTGCACCTAAGTCTTTCACAAACCTATGGAAAACACTGTAGTGGAGTTTCACATCATAAAGATGTCTAGGTTCTTCTGACTTTCAACTGAACATACCTTTAACGCCTCGAACCCAATCGGAACGGGGCACAGTATCATTCCCGTTGAAGAAGCTGACGGTGCAGGTGAACGTCTTGCTCGGTGTGAGCCAATCACTGAGCGGGACCGTCAGCCTGCTGCTGATGCTGTAATGTTCCCCTCCCCACAGGGCAGCATTGTCGGTCGCCACGCCACGTGTGACATTTACCCCGTTGATCTGCCAGAAGACACTCACATGGTCCGGGTAGAAATGGGACGCCACACACACCAAGGTCTTCTTGTGTTTGTTGTCTTTCTTGGTTTGACACTCGTTTGGCTGAAGCACTCTCACTTTTGGCGGGGTGATAGTACGGTTTGAGTCTGCAGGGGGGCAAAAGAAGCAAATCATTAGAATGGTTCCACATTTTGGGAAAAACGCTTACTTTGTTCTGGAGAAGATTCATACCTCATGTCTGTATGGAAAATACGAAGCTAGAGCCAGCAACCAGTTAGCTTAGCATACAGACTAGAAACATTGGGAAACAGCTAGCCTCAATCTTTGTAAAGTGAACAAAGACGCATCGGCACCTTTAAAGTTCACTAATTAAAATGGTATATCTCATTTGTGAAAGGTGTACAGGAACTTACAGAAGACGACAAGCGCCACATGTAAATAATGTATTTGAGTTCCCAGTTTAAAGTCAGAATTCCAACTTTATTCTCAGAAATCTGACCTTAAACTCAGAATTCAGACTATAAACTCAGAACTCAAATACATTTTTCACATGCGGCCCTTATCCTCTTCCGTAGAAACTAAAGTGTAAAAACAGCAACAACAACAACAATTTGCCATTTTACTAGGGGTTATTTGAGAGACTATTTCTAGGCAGAAACCTTTTTTTTTTAACAAATACGAACAAAAGATTAACAATATATCATGTTAGGTGTTCTTAACATGATATATTGGATATATCTAGTGATCTTTAGAGATGCTGGTATGTGGATTCTATTAACTTTAGACTGATCAAGGCTAACTAAATAAGCTAGTTTCTCCCTGATCTTTTCGCTAAAATAAGCTAAGCTAAGATAAGATAAGGTAAGACAGCTAGCCAGCTTCTGGTTCCAGTAATATGTTGACTGTACAGACATCAGAGTGGTATCCTCTCACTCTTGGCGAGAAAGAGAATAAGCATATTTCTTTTCAACCAAATTCCTGGAAATATTGTCACTTGTTAACACCAGAATTTAGAAATAAACAGTGAGGAGGGCGCAGGAGGATTTTCTCATGCTAAACATACATGCCAGACAACATGGTTCTACAGTTTACAGTAGCTTTCTCCCAGTCAGAGCCGCTATCACTCAAATTCTTCAGATATATTATTGTCTTACCGAGAACTGTTAGCCTGGTGTCCTCTCCGAGATAAGCATGTTAAGTGGAGCACAACACGACAACGGCTGAACAAAAGACTTGCCTATTTTATCGTATGACTGATTCATCCCATTTTACTCCACTATGTCTTAGTATGCCATTGTCTTCTAAGCTTTTCCCTTATTTGACTAAAAAAATACAGGGCCAGGGGCGTCTTCTAAATTCCAAATTCACAGCATTGAGTTTGACGCTGTTTGAGGTCCACCTAAGTACAGAGTTACACAGCAACACAGCTCAAATCTAAATAATTGCAAGGACATTCATATAATAATTTTTCTGCAACCCCAAACTTAACAAAAAAAACCCCAACAACTTCAGAGATGAATCATTGTGTTATTTTGTCTTACCTAAGACAGTCAGTTTGGTGCCACTACCAAAGTAAGCAGGGTTGGAGCTGGTCGCATTGACTATATCTATATAGTAAAAACCATCTGCACTAACAGCTGTTAACTGCTTTCTTGCTGTTTCTTGTAAAAAAAAAACTAAACCATTTTCTGGAAATGTGTGTGAAGTACTTTCAGTTGGCTATATTACTCAATTGCTGTCCTTTAATTCCTAAAAGCGCCATCACTGCCTGTACTACAGCCTGTAAAGTTGGAAGAAAATGAGTTTCCCTCAACAATAGCTGCAAGATTTGTGAGGATCACACACAGTACTTTTTTTTTTTTACACAGGGGAATTCATAAGAACAAAATCTGATGTGTTACCAAAAACTACCGATTAAACACCTGGTTGATTGGCAGAACTGTTTGGATAGTTTCCAGTTTCTAAAATTTGAGGATTTTTCTACATTGAGTACTTTTAATACTTAAAGTACATTTTCCTGATTGTCACTTAAGTAACATTTTCAATGCAGGGCTTTTACATGTAACGGAGTATTTTTTTACAGTGTAGTATTAGAACTTTTACTAAAGTAAAGGATCTGAATACTTCTTCCACCACTGTGAAAACCCTCAAACCATACACTGTAGATATTAAACAAGCTAATACATTATGGAATATTTGCCTAAATAAACTGACTTTTCATGTATATATCATTTTAAATCTTTTCTTCCCCTTATATTTACCTTACACAGTAATTTTGGTTCCAGACTCAGAGTCAGTCTCTGACTGGATACTCACAGAATTGATCTGAACTCACATTGAGAGCAATAATGTGGGCAAAGAGCCAATTCTTTTATTGCCGCGGCAGTTTGCTGTAGAACACATTAGGACGGAGTCATTAGGAATTAAACAAGATTAACTTGTGCATAACTGCTATTATGATTTAAATGGGGGATACCACAATTACTGCCACCAAATAAAATACCCTAAAAGCCACATATTGCCTATTCCCTCATAAACCAACTGTGAATTTGATTTATTGTTGAAGAGTTTCTTACCTAAGACAGTCAGCTTAGTTCCAGCTCCAAATTGAGCCGGGGAGAATTAACACAGAGCTCTCAGACTGTGACAAAAACGTATCCTATTTTTTTGCCTCTGTGCTCCTCTTTGAAATGTTGCCAACTTTGTCCCACTTTGGCGTGTGCAGACTTTCGGTATAATGTTCTGCAGTAGCCTATATAATTAATCAAATCACTCTCTGCTACAGACCACCTCTTCAACACCAACATATGCTATTAAGGCATTTCTATGATCATTGAAGTCATTCTTTTCGCAGTTATAACATGAATCATCACGTGCAAAGTTTCTCTCACGCTTTACGATATCTTTACAAGGGATCACATCTGAACAAAACCATAGTTCTGTGATATTTTAATGAACTTAATGTTGATTTCTTACCTAAAACCAAGTTTATATGGTTCCTCCACAGAACCAAGTCTCATAAGCACTTGGATAGTGTTCAATTTAGTCTAATGGCAATATTAAACCCAAAAGACTTCTCAAGCGATTCCAGTGTTGCAGACAAATTTCCAATATCGCAATGAAACCCTGAGAGTCTCAAACTCAGTCCCAGTCAGTCTTTTTCCCGTCTTGACGTTCCGACAAAATCAAACGCGTTTGATATTATCGTACGTTTTTAAGTCTTGGTAGTAAAATCTTCTAGCCTCTGACTAAAACCTCAGTGACTTTACGACAGATTGTCTTTAGATGTGAGATGGTGTCAGACTTTCAGTCTTTTCAAAGTCTTTTCTAGAGTCTATTGTATGGTAGGCACCTTTGTCCTGATACTTTCAGCAGGATATATACTGTATATGACTTAATTGTTGTCCTTTAATTCCCTGAAAGTGCTGTACAAATGGCTATACTACAGCCTGTGTTGTTCAGTTGGAAAGACAAATGAGTTTGTCTCAACAACAGCTGAAAGATTTGTGAGGATCACATACTGTACATGCAGTATATTTTGCTTCACAGGTCATTTATTAGAAGAAAATCTAATATCTTACTTACCAAGAACAGTCAGTTTTGTGCCTGGGCCAAAACGGGGTTCGTAATAGGCACAGCGCGCACGCTTGATATCATAAACCACTAGACTGGAACTACAAAGGCATAAAGGAAAAAAAAAACATACCAACCTCCAGTTTTGGTGCAATTGAACCAAAGGCTTATTTCCTTATTCAATCCTAATTTAACCTAAACCAGTTTGGTTCCAGTTCCAAAGTTTTCTTTGTTTAGATTATCACAGTGTAGAAATACTGAGCATGAATCTGTTCTGTTCATTCTCCAACAAATCCTCTCAGGACCCTTTGTATGTTTTGGAAATTAGTTTTATATTCTGAGAACCTTAAGATATTTCCAATATCCCGAAATACAATATTAAGCTGAAACATTGAGTTAACAGATTTTTGTTAGGATCAGAATCTTCCCAAGTCAGGTAGTCTATCGGGCAGTTAGTCAGTCAGACAGGTTTTTCCTTCATTGTCAAACAAAATAAACCTTTTTCGTGACGCAGTGAGGCTGTGAGAGCGCCAACTTACCCAGAACAGTGAGTTTAGTTCCATATCCAAAGGAAGCTTCAGCTCCAGTATCTGTGTGACAGCATCCACTAGCGAAAAGTGACAAAACTGCCCATCACTGGGTGCTTTGAAACTAATGATCTATGATATGACCGCAGTTTCAGCATAGAAAATGGGCATTACAACATCCAAATTTGGTGTTGCAGTTTCTTTAGAAGGAGTGGGATTTTTTTCATTTTATTTAGTTAGTTTCCCCACTGAAAATTTGAACAATGTCAGAATAGTGAGGCATTCGGTCTGTTTTGAATCTGTGCCAAGTGTCTCAGGTAACTTGTAGCACTCCATTTGAAGCATGTTCAACGGAGGAGGTTTTTGTACAGCGGCTCTATTGGATTGTATCACCGTGGGCCCCTGTCCTCACAGTGAAATAGCATCACACAAAAACCTGACTTCTCTTTGCTTGTGTCGGCTCTCCTTCCCCCACCCGGCGGATCCGTATCTCAGCCTCCATCTTTCTGCGTCTGACTGAAGACTGGGGGGTGGGGGGAGCTCCATGCACCCTGACTGCTGCTATTTCTGTGACGGCTAAGAAAAGAAGCAAGCAGGAAAAGAGAACTTTGTGTTTCTGAATGCTGCACTGGGGATGTGACATCTTTACTGGTCACACCTTTTTTTAATCCCACCCAGTTTCAACTGACGTGATCTTCTCTCAGGGGTGGAAGAAGTATTCAGATCCTTACCTTGAGTAAAAGTACTTATACCACACATTCACTCAAGGACTGTACTTAAGTACACATTTAAGGGTACTTGTACTTTTCATGCCACTTTCTTCTTCTACTCTGCTACATTTCAGAGAGAAATATTGTACTTTCTACTCAACTACATTCATCTGACAGCTTTAGTTACTAGTTAATGTGCAAATTAAGATTTTTGCAGACAAAACATATGTAGTTTATGAAATATGATGTTTTATTATAAATTAAACTACCTAACAATACATAGTCCTACAAGTAGAGCTGAAATGATTCGACAAAAAAACAGTTTTGATTGTTTCCAGTTTCTGAAAATGTGAGGATTTTTCTGCATTGAGTACTTTTACTTGTAATACTTTAAGTATATTTTCCTGATTAGACTAAGGCCGCCTATAGTTCGGTGGACTCAGAGTGATTGGTTCATTTGGTTCGGTTTGTGTTCACGCTGCACTTTGTCAAACGCACCAAACACTGTAAACACACGTCACACGGTCGAGGCTGTCGCTTGTTTGTTGGTCAGAATATCCGAAACTCGCCGACACTTCTGGTCTCAGAAATAATGGAGCAACACCAAATTTATGACGTCTTGGGTTTTCTGGTTCGGCTTTAGTGTTTCTAATATTTTAGAAGAAGGTGAACAATGACGAAATTGCAACACCAGTGATGCCAATGTCAGCCAGGCATTCCAAGAGTAGTGGGTTAGAGATGGTTTCAAAGGCAGCAGTAAGGTCCAGCAATCCAGAGTCTGCAGCATGGTGGTCATCGGTGATTTTAACCAGGGCTGTTTCAGTACTGTGTTTAAGGTGGAAACCGGATTGGAAGGGTTCACGGAGGTTGTTTGAGGTGGGACTGAAGTTGAGCGGAAACCACCCTCTCAAGAGTTTTTGAAATTAATGGGAGGTTGAAAATAGGCCTGTAGTGGTTGACGTCAGTTGGATCAGTACCGTTTTTTTTAAGGATGGGTGTGATTGCAGCCATTTTTAGGGTGGGGGCTATCATGACTGGGCTCAAATGGTTGTAACAAAGAGGGAGACAACACCATGTTAAATGTTTAAACAATACTTTATTAAATCAAATTGAACCAAATTAGACCAAATTAACTATATACAGAATGAGATGTGGAAATCCGTGAAGTCAGTGGTGTAGGGGGTGCATAAGTGAAAGATGTGTGTGTGTGTGGGAGCTGGGTTACTTTAATTAGTAACCTGCAAACAGGAGGCACAAGTTAGAACACACCTCCACAATGTAGACAGCAAAAAACAGTCAGATGTCACCAAAGGGACATCACAGGGGTACAGATCCAGTGGTGAGGGAGGAGTTTATTATTTTTGTGATGATGGGGAAAATGGATGGCAGACAAAGCTTTGACGAGGAGGGGATCAAGCTGACAGGTAGTGGATTTGGCTTTACGGATGAGCTTGGAGATGGTGTATTTCGTTGCTGGGGTGAAGTTGTGGCTGGCTTGGGGTAACCATCCAAGGTGGGTCCAATGGGGAGGTGCATGAGGTGACCAACTGTTGGTGGATAGAGCTGATTTTGGTGTCAAAGATTTGCAGAAAAGCAGTACAGTGACCAGTGGACCAGGGATCTGGAGTTGAACAAGCAGAGCAGGAGGGGCCTTAAAGAGGGACCAGGATAGAGTTTGAATACATGATGTGCTGATTAGCAAATGTACAAGTGGTTAAATTGCATCCCCTGTGTGCAAGGATTTAAAATATATTTGTGTTATTATTACATTATCATCAGCGTCAGTAGTGTCACTAGTGTTTGCTAGCGGTACTTGCTGAAAATTCAACAGAAAAACTGGCGGAACTAGCATCCAATCACAAGCATGTCAAAGTAAAGACAAAGATTCTCTATATCTTAAGAAAGCACATTACACGCTGCGCCAGTAACGCAGCCCATGTGACACAGATACAGGAGAGTACTCTTGTTGGTGTGTCTCGGGTAAAACTGCTCTGGTAAACGGTAATAGCAAATCACAACACAGTAGGGCAGGATAAAATAGGTATTAAGAAGTCATTAAGAACAGGTTCTTATTTACAATAGCGGCCTGACAAAAGGCATAGCCACTTAGTGAAAGGGAAGGAGGGCTGGATAATAAATACATTAGAAATACATACAGTTTAGAAATGACATGAAATATAATTTGAAATACTACACAGAAAACAATAAACACTTATAACGAGATAAGTGCACAGGTACATGGGTGAGTAAGAGAGGGGAGAAACCATTCAAATATTTAGCTGGAAAAATTATGTAGAGAAGCAACTGCATGTGTCCGTGAACAAGGATGATATGATGGTTTTGAAGGATGAAATGGAAATTAGTTTGTCCAGTGTGAGAATCTTTTGCAGATTGTTCCTGTCGCGAGCGGCAGCAGATTGAAAAGTTGTGATGAGCGGGTGTTGTATATGACAGACTTTGGCTGCAGCAGGTGACCTACATAAGTAAGGAGGTGATCGGCCAAGAAGGGTCTTGTAAACTTATGGCAAATGTGAAGGGAGGGCCAGTTGACAGATAAATATAGGGTGCAGTGGTGTGCACTGAAGGGGGCATTTGTGGCAAACCTGATAGCGGAATGGTAAAGAGTGTCGAGTTTTGATAGAGTGGTCTCGCAAGCAACCCTGTATATGTATGTCACCATAATCTAACATGGGTAGAATGGTCATTTGAATGAGAGTGAGTTTGGCAGAAGTGGTGAAAGTGGAACGGTTTCTGTAAAGGAAACCAAGTTTCGGCCTTGACCTTAGATTGCAGCTTTCATATGTGGATGGAGAAAGAAAGTGAAGTTTCCAATCAGATGCTCAAGTATTTATATACAGTGACTTGTGCAAGGATAGCCCCCTTGCATGTGGTGATGTTAAGGGCCCTCAGGTGGCCATAGACATACTTTAATACAGATGATAATGGGTATGATGAAATAAGAGATCTTGTGTCATGAACAAGCTGAAATCTCTGCCTGTTTGAGTATGAAGACAGAAGATCATCCAACCTGTCTGCTAGAAAAGGACTAAAACTCTGCCTGTCTTTCTGCCATTACTTCTTCAGCTCCTCCCACTGTTTGGCTGACTCTTCAGTGTGCCTGTTGATGTGGTTTTGCTGCAGGTGTACAGGGTGACATGAGGGTTTTTGTAGAGGTATTTGGGGTTTTTCTATCGTTGTGCGACTGTATGCTGCACAGAAATAATGCCCGCTGTCGGGATGCCTCAGTTTGAGAAAATGAAGGAACGCTTCCTGCTCACCATTTCCACTCACTTTAAAGCTACCCTGAAAGGGGTTCTCGACCATTTGAACTGATGTATAACTCGTTAAACCGACAAGCTTTAAAGAAGAGTCTCCTTGCGAGCGATGATACCACAGAACGGTGTCATAGTTGTTGATGCTGTGTTTGCAGGTCAATTTGACCGTATCATTTAGCTCCCCCAGCAGATTTGACTTGGCGATATTCCTGCAGAAATGAACAAAACATGATGAATGTAAATTTAAATGAATCAAAAGCAAGTTGAAGTTGAAGCAAAAATGAATACCTTAATGTACCTTTGATCCAGAAGAGTGGGATCATAACTGTAATTAAAGCCCTGTGCATGTTGAGAACTATTTACTGTGTCTGTCTCAAGCAGGAAATGGAAGTGATGTGGTGCGTCACATGAAGGAGAAGAAGGCAGATGTGTGCCTGATATGCTGTGCCCTATGCTCACGTGCTATCAGGTAAAAGAGAGACATGCTCACTCAAGTCCAAATGGCACTTCTATCACATATCACACAGCATGCCTTGTTGACCCACCTCATATGGTGACAGGAAAGGACACATTATATAATTTTGACTCTCCTGTTTAGAATTATTTGGAGAACCTTCAAAAGTCACTGCAGCAGATATTGTGGGACATCTAAGCAGCAAAACTAAAAACTGTAGTTATAAACTTGACAGAGGAAACTGAATTGAAGTTAAAGATTCTGAAATAACCCATTAAGTTACACTGCTGACTCAACACAGTCTCACTCCCTATTTGCCAAATGTCTGACGCATGGCCAAGGACCCTGGCGTTAAGTTTCAACGAAAGAGGGGAACCTGTTGCGTTATTTTTCGACGGGGGTTGGGTCCGTCAGATAGACATTCATGTTAATCCCTCACCGTCAGATATAGACGAAAGAAAAACACACACCCCCCTTAACTCGAAAGACAGTTTTATTATTGGTATTTTTAGCCCAATAACAGCTTTTTAATCAAAATGTATTCACAAGATCTTATCATGGTTTGTATGTATTTCTTTTAATGTTATTATTTTGGTCTATTTCGGCCAGGGAAGCTGGGTTGCTTTTTTGTTTATTTATATTTAACGCTACATCTATTAACATTTATTTAGATGTTATCATGGGATTCATTCCTTTATTTTAATAATATTATTTCGGTCTTATTACCGGTGAAATATTACAGTATGCTGTAATACAGAACAGTATGATATGATCCAAGCTAGACGCATTCAAAGCCGATATCCCACAATGCAATGCAAGCATTCATTCACAGAATTGGACAGCGATCATCACTAATTGAAACTCATCACCTGACCGCTCATTTACCGCGCAACCTGGAGCGCAAGCCCGAGCCCGGCCCGAGCCTGGCCTGAGCCCGTGTAAAATGATAGAAATTAAGACCAAACCTAACGGCAAAGCTCTTCAGCTCTACTGCACAGGTCCTTTTTGGATTATATAATTTATATGAGGTATATAACTCTCATTTTTCTGACCAAAATACCAGATGTATGTTTAACAACTAGACATGCAAATGTAGCATGATGATTGATTGCTTTGCGCTGCGTGAGTCACACTCTTTAACCACTCACACATTAGCCAATCATGAGCATTTGGAGTGCTCTTCTTCTATTTTTTCTGTTTTTGCTTTTGTATGTGGTATATCTTTAACAAGACCATGGATCTATGGATGGCAATGTCGGTGTGTCGGTCTGTCAGTCCACCACTTTGGTCCAGACTGAGATATTGAACTATTGGATTGATTGCCATGAAATTTAGTAGAGACATTCAGTGTTTTCCCCTTGACTTCACCTCTAGCATTTGACTGTACCTCGAGTTCAGAGGCTTGCTCACAAGTCTGGGATGACCCCACAAAAAAGCCATCAAGAGCTCTAGAACAGCTTCTGAGTGGACCTGTTGCTGAGATTGTTTTGTCAACCTTTCATTTGTTTCTTTTTCCTGGACTTGGTTGTGAGACTTATAGTGCGTTCCATTTGTACGCTGAACTCGGATTTTCTGAGGTCAAAGTCAGAAACACGCCCCCTGACCTCAGATTTCCAAGCTCGTAATTTGGGCAACCACAGAGTACCCCAAACTAAAAATCCAACATGGCTGCTCCATGCATCAACAGTTGTGAAAGCAGTTTATTAGGACTTCAGTGTTAATTGTGTCTCACAAAATCAGTTGTACACACATGCGCTGTCTATATTCCATCTGTGGACATGTTGATACGTTGTTTGCATGCACAGAAACTGTAACATTGTTATAAACTGGCATTGCTAACAATGGCTAGCCTGGCTAGAGCTAATGAAAACAATGAAAATCCCACTTGGAAATGGAACGCATTCAACTCGGGTGTGACGTCCTTCCCAGCTTCGGCTTCCGAGTTCCGAGGTAAATGGAACGCAGTATAAAACATGATTCATGAAGCCAATGCACATGTCAACCAGCTTCTCTGAGAGGAAGTAATGAACCCCCCTATAAAAATAGTCATCCATGTTGCAGCTTTGATCCTTCTATTTGTCTCAAGTTGCTCTGTTCCTCACTGAGGTAAAATCAGGCAGTGTGCCAATCTTTATCTATGTGTAGTTTTTGTGCAGCTTGCCTGGTATCTGCAACGCTGTGTGTGCACTGACACCACAGAGATACACTCCATTGTCATCTGGTTTCACATTTTTCACCGTGAAAGATCCACTCTCAATCGCCGTCTTGCTGGCTGAATATTTGTCCTGGCTAAAGTTCCCAAAGTCGGGCTTCTTGTATGGCACCGTGTGGACAATGAGCTCCATACTCTGCCCTGGTAACTGCTGGAACCAGTACATGTTATAGAAGGCGCCCGGCAGGGTGTGACTACAGTCCATCTGAGCAGACTGACCCCTCTGCACCAGTAAACCTGGAGTCTGTTGGACTCCCTTAGTACAGCCCACACCTGGAATCAAGCAAGAACACAAGCTGAGATTTAAAATAAAGCTCCATAAAGCTTGAATTTAACGGATTATAAAACACATTTGGGTTTTTTGAGTCACATAAGGGTAAAACTACCTGCAGTACAGAGCAGACAAACCGTGCAGATGATGAGATGAGAGATCATTTTTGATCCACTTGACACACAGACGTCTCTCACAGTGAGCAGCTGATGGGATGAGACTGACCACCCACCCCCGAAAAACGCCAACATAAGTTGTTTGTTCAAGCAGCAATTATGACCTACGTATATACACGTTTGTAGTGACAGTGCCCCCTAGTGGCCCTAGTAGTTATGACAGGAGCAAAGCAGGTAGTAATGTGACAAAATATAAGAGGAGGGGGGGCCATCACTGAACGGCCCATTTGTGTGACGTCCTGTTGTGTTCTTTAACCCCCCGACGTAGCACAAGCAAACTTTATATTTCAGTTTATGGATCTCAACATTTCCGACTGCACTTGAAGGCAGCCTTATTTCACAGGAGAAGAAATAGAGAAAGAAAGGAGAAGAGTGAGACAATGCGAGTGCTTTGTTGTTGCAGGAAACATTCAGCTTTTACACAAACACTCGGGCAGTTCAGTGCTTGTGTTTGGTGTTTTACAACTTTCTTGTGGCAGCAATAGAGGCAGCTATGTTTCCTGTTTCTTGTACGGGAATCTCACACCGTTCGGCTGAGAAGTCTGATTTCCGGTTACATGATTGGCCACTGCAGGGTGATGTGGGGTTGGTTTTCTCCAAAAGTAGAGTCGCTCTCAACTTTTCACCACAGGCCCGCTGTATTTTTTTGAGCGTGCACCCTGCGGCAACCCCCTGCCATAGCCTAAACGCACTACTTCACAATTAATTAAAGGACCTGTCTTTTTGCCGCATCGTGGGACGGCCAAAGCAGGCTGTCTTAACGTGGCCCAACTCCAGCTGGTTGCAGGGTGTTGGGTGACAAAGTGTCTGTGAACTGTGGCCATAAAAAACTTAAAACTTAAATTGCATGCAGTTTGAAAAATATTTATGAATTTGCACATAAAAATGGCAACGAACTTCTGTTATACCCTATAACAATAACAACTGAGATATGATTGAAAAATTTAGTAACCCTAGTGATCTTTTCAAATTAAGTCAGTATATAGCCGAGATAGAGCTACTGAATGTGATGCTGGTAGTTGTAAAGGGTTGTGGGAGGTTGAATACTACTGTATAAAAGTGACAAAATAACGCCAACATGTTCCTATTTACATGTTGTGATTTGTATAGTCACAGCGTGTACAAAAAACAACGTAACATGAGACACAGCCATTTTCTAACAGTAAACAAACCGGGAACTATATTCTCAGACAGGCTTGCTGCGAGCATATCACTCCGCCCAAGTACTATATTCTTCTGCCTGAGAATATAGTTCCCGGTTTGTTTACAGTTAGAAGACGGCTGTGTCTCATGTTACGTTGTTTTTGTACACGCTGTGACTCTATAAATCACAACATGTAAATAGGAACATGTTGGCGTTATTTTGTCACTTATTCGGAGCAGTAGGATTACTGGAACCATTCACCTGATGTTCTGTGCTGGCCTGATGCCGCTGGAGCCGTCAGACAGCATTACAGCACGCACAGAGATAAGAAGGGTATGTATGGACTTGTCTTACTCTGGGGGTTACGGTGAATAAGATAAATTCCCAATAATTCAGTGTTACACCATAAACTAGAATTTCAAACTTGACACCAACATAATGCTACCCTGGTATAATTTGTTAAGTATTTCATGGAGTTAGAACATTCATAGTGTAAATAGACATAAATTAAGTCACTTTTTCTGCAGACATCTTGATGTCATCACAAATGTATTTCATGTCAATGACACTCATAGATCATTCATATATAAGCACACATGTGGAGCTCTTTGGAGAGAAACACTACACCCCATTGGATAATAAAAGCATTGCATCAAACCTGTGTGATATTATCAGTGTTTTCTGCCTGTGTGGTTAGAGCAGGTGAATATTGCGATGTGTTTGAGGGTTTTTGTTAAAGACGGAGGGTTAATGCAGCATCGTGCATCACTGGCAGCACAGAAATACATTACACAGCCCTCGGCTCCGCTCACTGTTCGAGTGTGAAGGGATGACAGACTTCTCCCATCCCCGCTCACGTTATACAGCTCTTTGAATGGAGCTTCAACGGCCACAACATCGTATCGTGCATACGCAATGAGAGTCATTTCACCGCTCTGTAGGGACTGTTTGTACCACTGGATCATCTTAAAATCACTATTGGAGTGGCTGCAGTTAATCAAGATGTTTCCCCCACTATATCTGAACATGGCAGGGGGAGCCTGATGAACACTTGTACTGGATAGCTCTGCAGAAGCACAGTAAAAACATACAGAGTTAGTGGAGATGAAAAAGTAAATTGTTGTTTTTTTATGACCTGTGAATTCATGGTACATTACCTGCTACACAGAGCCGCAGAGCAACTAACTGTAAGAGCACTCGGGTGGTCATGTTTCTGCAGGTAAAAGGAAAAGGAGAATGAAGAGTGCAAACTGAACGGAGTTGTTTAGAAGGAAGAAGGGTGTGTTTCAGGGGTGAGTCCAGGATGTTTTTAAGTGGGGTGGTTACTTTCAGCATAGAAAATCTGCTTAGAAATAAAAGAAACATTGCATAGGATAGAACAACACAATGTAACTCTGCTAAATAAAACACATCACATTCATTATTAATTGAACTTGTTTTTGTTTTTCAACAAATTGTGTATCAAAATACAATACACATTTTCTATGGGCAAAAAGTTGGATATGTGAAAATGAATTGGTCATGTGACAAGGGCTATGAAGATTTTTTTGTCACATAACTGTACATAACCGTATAAGAATAAAGTGCAATACACTTACAACAAAGTTGCTTCAAACTTAACAATGAAAACCTTGCTGTACACAGTTTTCAGATAATAGGAAGCAGAACAGAAATAAAGTGCAATACACAATTTATATCTTATAGCAACAAGTGCTCTACAGTGAGTTCAATATTATGTTTCTACTTCTGAACTGGACTCAACATTTCAACAGAGTACACAGTTGCCATATAAGGTGTGCTTAAAGTAGATATCCATTCACCAAATGGAATGGCAGCGATTGGCAGAACAGGCAGCAAAGTGACAGTACTCTGATCCAATGGAAATCAAATCTGTCAGCCCAATGGATTTGGGGCACACCAGGGAGGGCCACTCATATTTCAGGGGGGAGGGCGGATGCCAACCCGGGCCCCCCTTCTTGACCTGCCCCTGGTGGGTTGACACCAGAGGGGTGGAATGGCCCCCAGAAATCTGATTGGCTACTATTTCAGGGATGTTGTTGTAATCTAAAATGGAAACAAAATAAGCAGCAAATCATATTTTTTATAAACTGAAATTAAATAACAACTCAAACTAAACTGGAACTACATTGCCAGTGAAACCTATATATATAGATAGATAGATAGATAGATAGATAGATAGATAGATAGATAGATAGATAGATAGATCAGGAGTTCAAGAGAGAAATTGAACGGACTTGACATGAGATGGCGCTGTGCCCCAATCGCTTTGCATCAAGCACTCGTATCTAACACTGACGCTTATCTTCATTCCATTTTTAATCTGCCAGACTGGTAAGATGTTGCACACAGACTCGTCGTTTTGCTATTCTTACTTTATTTGGAATAATATGCTGTCCATGTCCGTCCTCAGTGTCCGGTTTTGCTGCTTACATTCAATTCTAGTTAAAGACAATATGGACTGTTCTTATATATAGTGCTTTTCTAGTCTCAACAACTACTCAAAGCGCTTTAACATTGTACAGGAACCTTTCACCATTCACAGACATTCATACACTGTGGCGGGGGCAACTCGGTGTTCAGTGTCTTGCCCAAGGACACTTCGACATGGGACTGCAGGGCCAAGGATCGCACCACCAACCTTCCGATTGGCAGGCAACCGCTCTACCACTGAGCCACAGCCGCCCCAATATAGGAGCATACCCATTCAGCCTCTTTTTATCTTATACCAAACAGCTATTTTGTATATATTTGTTTCTGTTTCTGTATTTATTGTTTATTTCTTATTAATGTTTAATGTGTTTGTTTGTTTGTGTATATATCCACCAATCACCAAGGCAAATTCCTCGTACTGTGGCAATGAAGTCCTTTTTGATTCTGATTCTGAGCAGGTATACAAGCCCACTTTGATAAATATAATAATACATTGAAAATAAGAGTCATTTAGTTTAAGTTCTTTGTTTGTTTTGACTGACCAAGCTAAGGTGATGCAATGTCATCCTAAGTACAGTATGTATGTATGTATGTATAGATTAGATGGATGTGTGTATATATATATATATATATATATATATATATATATATATATATATATATATATATATATATATATAGTAGTACAAGGAAATGTGTGTGTATTTTTCTGTAACCTTTGACGTAATGTCTGTATGTTGTGTGTTTGTGTGAGTTGTATTGGTATTTGTTTTGTTTTCTATTTCAAAATAATAAATTCAAGCGGCAGTGATAAAGGAGAAACATTTGATTGTACTATAAATTAGGGGTTCCCAATCCTTTTTGGTCTGAGGTACCCCCACAGCCCTGTCAGATGAACTCACGCACCCCTTCATTAATTCCCAATCTTTGGTCCAAATGTACTACAGTGTATATGTGTATGTTTTACAGACACTGAGTGATGATGATGATGATGAAGATAGGGTGAAATCAATAATAAAAATAATATTAATAATACATTTATTTTATATTGTGCTTTAAAAGATACTCAAAGGCACTTTGCAATGTAAAAACAATTAACCGTGCACAGTGTATTTGTAGTGTTGATTAAGAAGATAGGGGGATGATATGTCTGACTGTATAATGTATGTAAGCCATACTGTCAACTGCTGTGTATTGTGTGTGCTTTTTATACATGTTTCTACGTTTTTTTTTAATGTTTTATACCTTATGCCTTGCTGCTGTGACACAAACTGCCCTCTGGGACAAATACTTATTGATTGATTGGTTGATATAACACTATTTTATAAAAGTGAATATTTTTTCTTACTTGTTGAAATGTCAATATTTAGATTGCTAAATGTTTCAACGATTGATCGTTGATAACTTTTAGCTAATTATTTGGTCAGCAGGCCTGCTTTTAGCTAACCCTTTCAGCTGCTTATGCAATACGTTTAGGTAAATATTTCAGCAGAGTAGCCATTACTTTTAGCTTTGTATTTCTCCCATTTATTCATTACTTTGCACTAATCTGCTTGTTTAAACTTCTGTCTTCGCTTGCTAACTAGTTTTCATGCACTCTCGCATAACTGCAGCGTGTAGTTCAGGTGTTACAACTGATATATTAATTAAACCCTCATGTTGCCTTCGGGTCAAATTTGAACCGTTTTCAATGTTTTCCTTTCAACCAAATTGTCCAAAAATAACATGGATGGTTCCATACAAGAAACAGGCTGTGATCATCCATCAACATACATTCCTCTGATCTTAACTAGTAGTAAAAAATCATCCATAATTTCTGGGTTTTTAATCTCAATAATTAGGTATAATTTAACTTGAATTGGGTTTATTCCAAAAAATAAGTGTAAAACTAGTGGAAATAAGTTGGCTAAGAAGATGTAACTTGAAAGAAGTGGGTGATCATTTATATGTTATACTTTATAAACAGGAAAAACAGACCGGGTCCATTTTGACAGGAAGACAACACAAATTGACAAATCATAATTTCTATTTTTTTCAAATTAGTTGTACTACTCCACAACATTCTAATTCCCCCCTTGCAACAACAGAAGTACTTATTGCTGTGTGCTGACTGTGTCACTGTGCGTATATTGCAGCACAGTAATACATGCCGCTGTGCTCTGGGTGTCGGAGGTGTAGAACATGAAGTTCTGCTCTGTTTGATCCATCTCCAGTCACTTTGAAACTACGATTACTGAATGGCTTTTCAACGGTTGGGCTACTGTAGAAAACAAATCCGATCAGTTTAAGTTCAGGGTCCCCCACCGACTGCTGGTACCACAACATCGTATCGCATGAACTGATTGAATGGCTGCAGCCGATCGTTGCAGAATCGTGAAGACGTCCCGAGATGGCTGCCGGAACCTGGAAGACTTCCTTACAAAGTGACAGACCTGTGTTTAAAAAGAGAGAAAAGTTAAAGTTGACGAAAAACAGAGGTGGTTTTCAAAAATGATTTTTTTTGCAAAGGTAAGGATTTGAATATTAACCCACCGGAGACGCGGAGGAGCAAGAGAGCGATGCTGATTCTGATCATGATGACTTGCATCCTGTGTCTGTGTCGCTGCACAGGCACACTGACCACACACTTTGGAGGACTTCATCTTCAACTGTTAATTTTATTTTGTCACCTGAGGGAAATTGGAGATTAAGTATACAGTGTTAGTTCTTCCTGCAGTGCTCCTCTTTTGTCAGAGCTACAGTAAATTGTGTATGAGTTCAATGTTCTGCACAATCATCTTAGAAAACAGATGGATGACGTTGTGAAGTTATGTCCTTCATATTTAAATAAAAACTATAGAAAAAAGGTACATTACTATGATAAAGTATTTGCATAGTTTGTCACATAGAATAGTATGTTGAAAAAGTAAAATTACAGTATGTAATGAAAGTCAATATAAAGTCATTTTCATTGTTTAAATTTTTTCACTGTCGAAAAAAATCATAGAATAGTATGTCCAAAAAGTAAAAGTATGTCCAAAAAAGTCATGAAAAGCCAGAGAGTACAGTATGTCAACAAAACTCATGAAAATGTTATAAAACGTCATTGTATCGTATGTGGATAAAAAGTAATGAAAGCGTAATAGTATGTCAAAAAAAGTGAAAAATGTCATAGGATAGTAGGTCGAAAAAAGTGAATGTTGAAAAGCAATAGTATAGTAGTATAAATTAGCAAATTAAAAGCCAAAGTATAGTATAGTATGACGAAAAAGTGATAATAAAGACATAGTATAGTATATCGAAAAAACTGATAATAAAGACATTGTATAGTATGTCGAAAAAAGCCATAGAATAGAATGTCGAAAAAAAAGTGATAATAAAGACATAGTATAGTATGTTGAAATTAGCAATTAAAAAGCCATAGTATAGTATGACGAAAAAAGTGATAAAAAAGCCATAGTATAGTATGTCGAAAAAAGTGATAATAAAGACATAGTATACTATGTTGAAAAAAACCATAATATAGTATGTCGAAATTACCAATTAAAAAGCCATAGTATAGTATGACGAAAAAAGTGATAAAAAAGCCATAGTATAGTATGTCGAAAACAACCATAGTATAGTATGTCGAAAAAAGTGATATAAAAGCCATAGTATAGTATGTCGAAAAAAGATATAAAAAGCCATAGTATAGTATGTCGAAATTAGTAATAAAAATGCCCTAGTATAGTATGTCGAAAAAAGCCATAGTATAGTATGTCGAAAAAAGAGATGAAAAAGCCATAGTATACTATGTTGAATAAAACCATAGTATAGTATGTCGAAATTAGCAATTAAAAAACCATAGTATAGTATGTCGAAAAAAGTGATTAAAAAGCCATAGTATAGTATGTTGAGAAAAGATATACAAAAGCCATAGTATAGTATGTCGAAATTAGTGATAAAAAGCCATAGTATAGTATGTCGAAAAAAGTGATAATAAAGACATAGTATACTATGTCGAAAAAACCATTGTATAGTATGTCGAAATCAGCAATTAAAAAGCCATAGTATAGTATGTCGAAAAAAGTGATAAAAAAGCCATTGTATAGTATGTCGAAAAAAGATATACACAAGCCATAGTATAGTATGTCGAAAAAAGTGATAAAAAGCCATAGTATAGTATGTCGAAAAAAGTGATAATAAAGATATAGTATACTATGTCGAAAAAAGCCATAGTATAGTATGTCGAAATTAGCAATTAAAAAGCCATAGTATAGTATGTCAAAAAAAGTAGTATAGCTGTCGAAAAAAGTTATAATAAAGACATAGTATAGTATGTTGAAATTAGCAATTAAAAAGCCATAGTATAGTATGACGAAAAAAGTGATAAAAAAGCCATAGTATAGTATGTCGAAAAAATAAAAAAAGACATAGTAAAAGCAAGCCAATAAAGTATAGTATGTCGAAATTAGTGATAAAAAAAGCCATAGTATAGTATGTCGAAAAAAAAAGTGATAAAAAAGACATAGTATAGTATGTCGAAAAAAGATATAAAAAAGCCATAGTATAGTATGTCGAAAAAAGCCATAGTATAGTATGTCGAAATTAGCAATTAAAAAGCCATAGTATAGTATGTCGAAAAAAGTGATAATAAAGACATAGTATAGTATGTTGAAATTAGCAATTAAAAAGCCATAGTATAGTATGACGAAAAACGTGATAAAAAAGCTATAGTATAGTATGTCGAAAAAAGTGATAATAAAGACATAGTATACTATGTTGAATAAAACCATAGTATAGTATGTCGAAATTAGAAATTAAAAAGCCATAGTATAGTATGTCGAAAAAAGCCATAGTATAGCATGTCGAAAAAAGTGATAATAAAGACATAGTATACTATGTTTAATAAAACCATACTATATTATGTCGAAATTAGCAATTAAAAAGCCATAGTATAGTATTACAAAAAAAGTGATAATAAAGACATAGTATAGTATGTCGAAATTAGGAATTAAAAAGCCATAGTATAGTATGTCGAAAAAAAGCCATAGTATAAAAAAAAAAAACATAGTATAGTATGTTATAAAAAGTGATAAAAAGCCATAGTATAGTATGTCGAAATTAGTGATAAAAAGCCATAGTATAGTATGTCGAAAAAAGTGATAAAAAGCCATAGTATAGTATGTCGAAAAAGAATAAAATAGTATAGTATAGTATGTCGAAAAAAAATAAAAAGCCATAGTATAGTATGTCGAAAAGTAGATAAAAAGCCATAGTATAGTATGTCGAAAAAGATAAAAAAAGCCATAGTATAGTATGTTAAAAAGCCAAAAAAGACATAGTATAAAAAAAAGCCATAGTATAGTATGTCGAAAAGCAATAAAAAAGCCATAGTATAGTATGTTGAAAAAATAAAAAGACATAGTATAGTATGTCGAAAAAGCAATTAAAAAATTAGTGATTAAAAAGCCATAGTATAGTATGTCGAAAAAGTGATAAAAAAGCCATAGTATAGTATGTTGAAAAAGATATAAAAAAGCCATAGTATAGTATGTCGAAAAAAGTGATAAAAAGCCATAGTATAGTATGTCGAAAAAAGTGATAATAAAGACATAGTATACTATGTCGAATAAAACCATAGTATAGTATGTCGAAATTAGCAATTAAAAAGCCATAGTATAGTATGATAATAAAAACATAGATAAAAAAAAAACCATAGTATAGTATGTCGAAAAAGTATAAAAAAGCCATAGTATAGTATGTCGAAAAAAATAATAAAAAGATATAGTATAGTATGACGAAAAAGTGATAAAAAAGCCATAGTATAGTATGGCGAAAAAAGATATAAACAAGCCATAGTATAGTATGTTGTAACAAGTGAAAAAAGCCATAGTATAGTATGTCGAAATTAGCAATTAAAAAGCCATAGTATAGTATGTCGAAAAGATAAAAAGCCATAGTATAGTATGTCGAAAAAAGTGATAATAAAGACATAGTATACTATGTTGAATGAAACCATAGTATAGTATGTCGAAATTAGCAATTAAAAAGCCATAGTATAGTATGTCGAAAAAAGTGATAAAAAGCCATAGTATAGTATGTTGAAAAAAGTGATAATAAAGACATAGTATACTATGTTTAAAAAACCATAGTATAGTATGTCGAAATTAGCAATTAAAAAGCCATAGTATAGTATGTCAAAAAAAGTGATAATAAAGACATAGTATAGTATGTCGAAATTAGGAATTAAAAAGCCATAGTATAGTATGTCGAAAAAAGTGATAAAAAGCCATAGTATAGTATGTTGAGAAAAGATATACAAAAGCCATAGTATAGTATGTCGAAAAAAGTGAAAAAGCCATAGTATAGTATGTTGAAATTAGCAATTAAAAAGCTATAGTATAGTATGATGAAAAACGTGATAATAAAGACATAGTATACTATGTCGAAAAAACCATTGTATCGTATGTCGAAATCAGCAATTAAAAAGCCATAGTATAGTATGTCGAAAAAAGTGATAAAAAAGCCATAGTATAGTATGTCGAAAAAAAACATATAGTAAAAGAAAATAGTATAGTATGTCATAGTATAAAAAGTAATAAAAAAAACCATAGTATAGTATGTTGAAAAAGTGATAATTAAGACATAGTATAGTATGTTTAAAAAGTGATAATAAAGATAGTATAGTATGTTGAAATTAGCATATATAGTATGTTGAAATTAGCAATTAAAAAGCCATAGTATAGTATGACGAAAAAAGTGATAAAAAGCCATAGTATAGTATGTCGAAAAAAGTGATAAAAAAGACATAGTATAGTATGTCGAAAAAAGTGAAAAAAGATATAGTATAGTATGTTGAAATTAGCAATTAAAAAGCCATAGTATAGTATGACGAAAAACGTGATAAAAAAGCAATAGTATAGTATGTCGAAAAAAGTTATAATAAAGACATAGTATACTATGTCGAATAAACCATAGTATAGTATGTCGAAATCAGCAATTAAAAAGCCATAGTATAGTATGTCAAAAAAAGTGATAAAAAAGCCATAGTATAGTATGTCGAAAAAAGATATAAAAAAGCCATAGTATAGTATGTCGAAAAAGTGATAAAAAGCCATAGTATAGTATGTCGAAAAAAGATAATAAAAAGACATAGTATAGTATGTCGAAAAAAAAGCCATAAAAAAGTATAGTATGTTGAAATTAGCAATAAAAAGCCATAGTATAGTATGTCGAAAAAAGTAATAAAAAGCCATAGTATAGTATGTTGAAAAAAAAAAAAGTATAGTAGTAATAAAAAGCCATAGTATAAAAAAAAGCATAGTATAGTATGTTGAAATTAGCAATTAAAAAGCCATAGTATAGTATGTCGAAAAAAGTGATAAAAAAGCCATAGTATAGTATGTCGAAAAAAGTGATAAGTATAGTATGTCGAAAGACATAGTATAGTATAGTATGAATAAAATAATAAAGACATAGTATAGTATGTCGAAATTAGAAATTAAAAAGCCATAGTATAGTATGTCAAAAAGTGATAAAAAAAAGACATAGTATAGTATGTCGAAAAAGTGATAAAAAATAAATACTATATAACCATATATATTATGTTTAATAAAAAAAAGCCATAGTATAGTATGTCGAAATTAGCAAGTTAAAAAAACCATAGTATAGTATGTCAAAAAGTGATAAAAAGACATAGTATAGTATGTTGAAAAAAAAGATAGAATAAAAAAAACCATAGTATAGTATGTCGAAAAAGTGATAAAAAAGCCATAGTATAGTATGTCGAAAAAAGTGATAAAAAAGCCATAGTATAGTATGTTGAAAAAACCAAAAAGCCATAGTATAGTATGTCGAAAAAGTGATAAAAAGCCATAGTATAGTATGTCGGAAAAAGTGATAAAAAAAGCCATAGTATAGTAAAAAGTGTAAAAAGAATAAAGTATGTATGATAAAAAAAAGCCATAGTATAGTATGTCGAAAAAGAAAAAAGCCATAGTATAGTAAGACATAGTAAAGATATAAAAAAGCCATAGTATAGTATGTCGAAATTAGCAATTAAAAAGCCATAGTATAGTATGTCGAAAAAAGTGATAAAAAAGCCATAGTATAGTATGTCGAAAAAGTGATAATAAAGACATAGTATAGTATGTTTAATAAAACCATAGTAAAGTATGTCGAAAATAGCAATTAAAAAGCCATAGTATAGTATGTTGAAAAAAGTGATAATAAAGACATAGTATAGTATGTCGAAATTAGAATTAAAAAGCCATAGTATAGTATGTCGAAAAAAGTGATAAAAAGCCATAGTATAGTATGTTGAAAAAAGATATACAAAAGCCATAGTATAGTATGTCGAAAAAAGTGATAAAAAGCCATAGTATAGTATGTTGAAATTAGCAATTAAAAAGCCATAGTATAGTATGACGAAAAACGTGATAAAAAAGCAATAGTATAGTATGTCGAAAAAGTGATAATAAAGACATAGTATACTATGTTGAAAAAACCATAGTATAGTATGTCGAAATTAGCAATTAAAAAGCCATAGTATAGTATGTCGAAAAAAGTGATAAAAAAGCCATATAGTATAGTAAAAAGTCGAAAAATAGTATAGTATGTCGAAAAGTGATAAAAAGTATAGTATGTCGAAAAAAGTAATAAAAAGCCATAGTATAGTATGTTGAAAAAAGTGATAATTAAGACATAGTATAGTATGTCGAAAAAAGTGATAATAAAGACATAGTATAGTATGTTGAAATTAGCAATTAAAAAGCCATAGTATAGTATGTCGAAAAAGTAGTATATAAAAAAGCAATAAAAAAAGTATAGTATAGTATGTCGAAAAAAAGTGATAAAAAGACATAGTATAGTATGTTGAAAAAAACCATAGTATAGTATGCCATAAAAAAGTTATAAAAAGCCATAAAGTGATAATAGTAAAAAAAGTGAATAAAAAAGACATAGTATAGTATGTCGAAAAAGTGATAAAAAGACATAGTATAGTATGTATGTTTAGTATAGTATGTTGAAAAGCAATAGTATAGTATAGTATGTTGAGAAAAGATATAAAAAAGCCATAGTATAGTATGTCGAAAAAAGTGATAAAAAGCCATAGTATAGTATGTCGAAAAAAGTGATAATAAAGATATAGTATAGTATGTTGAAATTAGCAATTAAAAAGCCATAGTATAGTATGTCGAAAAAAGTGATAAAAAGCCATAGTATAGTATGTTGAAAAAAGATATAAAAAAGCCATAGTATAGTATGTTGAATTAAATAGTATAGTATGTCGAAAAAAAAAAAAGCCATAGTATAGTATGTTGAAAAAAAATAAAAAGCCATAGTATAGTATGTCGAAAAAAGATAAAAAAAAAGCATAGTATAGTATGTCAAAAAAGTATAGTATGTTGAAATAAAAAAAGACATAGTATAGTATGTCGAAAAAGTGATAAAACCAAAATATAGTATAAATGTTGAAAAAAGACATAGTATAGTATGTTGAAATAAGCAATTAAAAAGCCATAGTATAGTATGCCGAAAAAGTGATAAAAAAAAGCCATAGTATAGTATGTTTTAGAATAAAAAGCCAAAGTATAGTATGTCGAAAAAAGTGATAAAAAGCCATAGTATAGTATGTTGAAAAAAGACATGATAATGTAAAAAAAGCCATAGTATAGTATGTCGAAAAAGATGATAAGACATAGTAAGACATAGTATAGTATGTTGAAATTAGCAATTAAAAAAGCCATAGTATAGTATGTTGAAAAAGTGATAAATTAAAAAGCCATAGTATAGTATGTCGAAAAAAAGTGATAATAAATAGTATAGTATACTATGTTGAAAAAACCATAGTATAGTATGTCGAAAAAGCAATTAAAAAGCCATAGTATAGTATGTCGAAAAAGTGAACAAAAAATGTCATAGTATAGTATGTCGAAAAAAGTGATAAAAAAGCCATAGTATAGTATGTCTAAAAAGAATAAAAAGACATAGTATAGTATGTCGAAAAACCATAGTATATAGTAGTGTCGAAAAAAGCAATTAAAAAGCCATAGTATAGTATGTACAAAAAAGTGAAATAAAGCCATAGTATAGTATGTCGAAATTAGGAATTAAAAAGCCATAGTATAGTATGTCGAAAAAGATAAAAAATAGTATAGTATGTATAAGTATGTTAAAAAAAGTAGTATAGTATGTCGAAAAAAGTGATAAAAAGACATAGTATAGTATGTCGAAAAGCAATAAAAAAGCCATAGTATAGTATGTTGAAATTATACAATAAAAGCCATAGTATAGTATGTCGAAAAAAAGTGATAAAAAAGCCATAGTATAGTATGTCGAAAAATAGAGTATGTTAAAAAGCCATAGTATAGTATGTCGAAAAAAAGAGCAAAAAAAGCATAGTATAGTATGTCGAAAAAGCAATTAAAAGCCATAGTATAGTATGTCGAAAAGTGATAAAAAAAAAAGCCATAGTATAGTATGTCGAAAAAGATATAAAAAAGCCATAGTATAGTATGTCGAAAAAGTGATAAAAAAGCCATAGTATAGTATGTCGAAAAAGTGATAAAAAGCCATAGTATAGTATGTCGAAAAAGTGATAATAAAGACATAGTATAGTATGTTGAAATT